>NW_020884941.1:2372085-2491526 GCF_003945725.1 Corapipo altera
AAAAAAAAAAAAAAAAAAAAAAAAAAAAAAAAAAAAAAAAAAGCGGGAGCGCCGCCCGCCGCCGCCCGCACCCCTCGGTAGCGCCGCTTCGCCTGCGGCGCGCCCCGGCCCGAGCCGGCCCCGGCGGGGGGAGGCCCCGGCTCACCTGGAGAGGCGGCGGCGGCGCGGGGGGAGCCCCGGCGGAGGGGGGGACGGTGCCCGCCAGCCCCCGCCGGAGCGCCCCTGCCGCGGCCTTTGTCTGCGCTGTCACATGGGCCGCGGTGCGGGATTTAAGCGGGTCTCCGCAGGACATGCCGTGAGCGGCGCGCCGCAGCCGTGCCCGCAGCGGCAGCGCTCCGCCCGGCCGGGGATGCGGCTCTAGCGGCCCCGCGATGAGCGGCTCCTCCATGGCGAAGAGCGAGTCCCGCACTTCGCTGCTGAAGGCGGCGGGGAGCCGGCGGGCGGCGGGCGGCCAACCCCAGCCCCGCGGCAGCCGCGTCCGGGACGGCAAAGGACAAGGCGGGCAGACGGGGAGGGAGCCGAGCCAGGAGCCGCTCCCCGGGGAGCCCAGTGCCCGCAGGCCGCTCTGCCACCCGGGCGCCCGGGAGGACGGAGCGAGGGGCGCGGGGAAGCTGTCACATGGACGGGGGGAGAGCCAGCCCGAGCCGGCGGAAGGAGGTCCAAGGAGAGGCAGTGGCAAGGAACCGGTGCGGACACCCAGGCAGCACCACCACCTCCCGCCGCACGCCAGCCACGGTCACCCCCAGGACCAGCATCAGCTCTCAGACAGGGATGGGGAGGAGGCAGAGGAGGACTTTTTCTTCAGTCACAAGCAGAGGTCCAGCAGAGAGTCCCTGAAGCTCTCGGAAGGCGCTTCACCTCTGTCCAAATCCAGCAGCAAGTGCTCCACCAAGTCCAGCGGCAGCGATCGGTCGGAGGAAGCAGATCCCCTCATCCAGCAGCTGCACCCAATGCTCAGCTCGGTCTTTGGCCAGGTAAGGGGCAAAGCGCCCCTCGCCCCCCACTCCTCCCTCTCTCTCCCCCACTGCCTTCCCTCCGCGCCCCCCTCCTCCTGCGGCTCACGGACCTTCGGCTCCTCGCCCCGGAGCCCTGCGCACCCCCGGGCGCAGCCCGCAGCTGTAAATGCACTGCTTCCTGGCCGCCCCTGCCGAACTTGTCCCGGCGCTGCGGCACGGCCGGGGCGCTGCGGGGCCGGCCCCGAGGAGGGCTCCGCGCCGGGGACGGGGCGCGGGTCGGAGCCCCCGGCGCCCGCCCGCCCCGCCGGGCGCTGCGGAGGGCGCTCTCGGTGGTGCTGACGGGGGAAGTGCCGGTGCTTTGCCGGTCGCCGGGGGAAGTTGTGGCTCTGCCTGCCGAGGGTGAGAGTCAGAGAAGCGGATTTTTAAAATCTATTTACTTATTAGATTCCATCTCTCTGGCTCCCCGCCTTGCTTTGCTGTATTTGTTTACATCTCCTTATGGTACATTTCTGTACAATCAGCATATGAATCATTTCTGATGGCAGAAGCTGTCAGGAGAAGGTAGTGGGGAGAACGACAAAAAAAAAAATCCTGACCCAATTCTGAAGCCTTCCCAGTCACTATGTTAGGATGGAACAGATGCTTTCGGTGTTTGCAAGCTCTTTTGGTATAAAGCTGTTGCTTTTAGCTGCTTTTGGTAGTGAAATTACCCAACAGGGTTACCCTCTAAAAATGAAAAGGCAGAGGGAGACTGGCTTGAAATTTTCTTTTAGAGACATTTAGGGATGCTACTGGGAGATGTAATCTCCAGGAAGATTAATGTAACTGCAATCTCCCAGAAGCACAATTATGGGCATAAGCCAGTAGCCTGGGCGGGTAAGTTCCAGCCCTGGAAGTGATCAAATAAACCAGAATTATGATTTCTGGGGTCTATTATCGTTGAGTCCTTTTTTTTTTTCCTAATGTAGATTTGGGAGGCTTTGCAGGGAGTCCATTCAAACTGAGATTATGGAGAGAACTAGAAAATTTTTTATGTTTGGTTGGAAGGAGATGATACACCCGTATGTTTAATCTGGGAGTGTTGTCTTCTTCTGTTCATCTTGACTTCTCTAGATAAAAATCAAAGCACATCTGTTCTCCTCAACAGTTTTCCATCCTCACTGACAGTCTGCTGTTTATGAATGTTATGGTTGTGTTTAACTCAGAACGAGTATTACCCTCCCTGTGCCAACGGTGCACCAGAAGTCTCGATTAAAATCTTGTAGTAGCAATAAGGAAGAGCCTGCTCAGCAGATTGGTGTTCAACCAGGTTACACAAAGCAGTATTGCAGCATCAGGCTTTGAAATCGGTGGACTTGGTTCTGACTTGTGCTGTGTCTGTAGTTCTGAGGGAAGTGAAGATGTATCTGAGAACAGATTTTAAGTCTATGGAGCTGTATGTCCTCAAAGTGTTGGACATACAAACAAATCCATGCCAGGGCTTCCACTCACAGAAACCTCTCTGGTTCTGGACTCAACCCTTACCTGAACGGTATCTTTATTTTACCTGTTCTGCTGCTTGCATTCCAGTGTCAGAAGACATTTCTGTAAACTTAGCAAAATTTAACTGTGGTGTTGAACAATGTACAGAAGTGAGACAGACACAATTCTAGTTTTCATTTTTGTGCTGGGTACTTTGCACAGTGCTTCCACACACCAGTGCCTTTCTTTTAGAGTGTAATGTTATTTATTCCCATTTCTCTCTGTATTAATCTCTCACTTGCTTTCTTTGAAGTAACTATGAGTGAATGACCATTTAATGGAGATTTTAGGAGTGACTTTTGGGAGTAGGGTCTAGTAGATCCCCCTTTACAGAGGACTTGTGGATACAAGCTGGGGAACTATAATTTAGGATGCACAAAGAACTGGTTACAGGAAGAGGTATGTGAAGCTTTTTTTTTTCCTGCAGTGATATCAAAATCCTGGGGTGAATAAAGGCCCAAGGAGACGATGTATGGAAATTCTGTCATGGAATGGAATTATATAAATTTTGTTTCTGTGAATGAAGAAACAAATGTGTAAAAATATGCATGAAGCTTTGAGACAGGCAAGGGCTTACACCTTCAGGAGCTCAAGCTGCAGCCTGGGCTGAGGCAGGATCACAGGCACAGAAGTGTCCAGGGTTGCAGTCTGAGGCTGCAGGTGCTGTAAGACCAGTCTGCTCCACGCTGGAATTAGAAGACAGCAACAGCTCGGCAGATAATTTATTGAATACAAGAACTTCTCTCCAGCCCACACAGCCCACTGTGAAACAGTTAAAACAGCAATTTTGCAGTACATAGGAGAGGAGCACAGTGATGCATATCTGCAGCAGCAGAGCACTGTGGTCCAGCAGCACCAGTATATCTCGTCCCAGCTCTACAGATGTGGAACATCATCCCCCTGTTCCACAGTGGTGCAGGGATGTGGTCACGGATGCAAACACTACAGTGGTACAGTCAGATACGCGGAAAAGATTGCAGCGATGGCTTCACGGAGATGTCATTGTTGCAGTAACAGCAAAAAGGAGCAGTTTGGGACTACAGGGTTGTGTCTGAGGGAGACAGATTTGTAGCTGTGCAGAAAAAAAGACGGAGTGAAGGCAGAAGCGCCGTGTTTATATAACCAGCACAGCAATATAGTGCACTGTGGGTGTGTACTCCGGGAGAATGCTAAGATACTGCCAGGATACAGGATGCAGTGATATTTTATTAATTAGGCTTATGCTATATTGGTGCAGTGATGCTCTAATGTAATTAAGCAATAATACTCTTTCAGGATATTTTACCATTTTGCAAATGAGTGGTACATGAATTAACAAAAGTAGGGTAGTGTAATGATGTATTAAGTATAAGCCAGGATGTTATCTCACTGTAATGACATGTTTGCACGCTGGCTCGGGCGGCAGTTGCAGGAAAGCACTGTGCTGTGGAGTTTATAACCGGGTTAACATGCAGTGCGTGCAGCTCCCAGTGCCTGGAGAACACGGCACCGACGATGCGGTGGTGCGGTAACGCAATCCCGGGGCAGAGCAGAGATGTGATATTGGTGCCATGCGGTAGGAGTTTGGCAGTGCACGGGTGTGATAATTGTGTAGTGCTGTACCCTGACAGAAGAGTTTAGCAGTCTACTGATGTAGTAATACAATATTGCAGACGGGAGCCATTCTATACAGCAGTGATCGCTTCTGGTGTGATATTAGCAAAGGGCTGCGTGGATCTGACAGCACCATCCCGCTGTACCAGAAGGCAGCGAGTGAGGTGTTACCACTATGCCGCAGTTTTGGAAGCACGGCTGTGACTTAGCACGAGAACAACGCCAGGCACCTGGTGACAGAGTGCACTGTGAGTATGGGCTGGCTGTATGTGGGACAGTGGGACAGCAGTGTTTTAAAGTAGCCCTGCAGTGACAGGAGCTCAGTGCAGTGCGAGAGCGGTGCAGTGACTCACGGGTGTAGTTGGCAAGGGATGTGTGTGTGATAATGCAGCAAAGTGGGAAAGTGGTGAGGAAGGGGAGCGTGGGGAGGATGTTTCATATAATTTTGGCCTGGTAGCAGGATAGTATTGGATTGGCCAAGTGATAAAGGAGTGTTGTGGAGCACAAAGGAGCGTGCTATCACCCCTGCAGAGCAGAACATCTTGAGGGTCCTGTAGTGTCTGTAGCATGGCTATGGATCACAGTTTAGCAACAGTGCAGTATCAAGCAGTCGCTGTCCATAAGAGCAGAGGAGCAGTGATCCCTCGCAGCTGGGGTGGCAGTGAGGTGGCAGCCTGGCAGCAGAACAGTTTGTTATTATACGACCCTAGCAACAGCAGCACAGAGAATGGGACAGCAGGGACCGCAGTGCAAATTTCGTGGCATTCCCGGGGCAGCAGTGATGTGGCCGCAGCGCCCACGGTGCAGCAGCAGCCTGGCCCCGGGCTCACCGCACGGCGCTGTGCGGGCACTGCGGCACAGAGACCCGCCGGTTCTCCTCGCCTCATCCCTCCTGTGCCACACCACTGGCTTAGCTGGCACCTTTAAGAAGAGCTTTCTCCGGGCCTTTGCTATGCAATATTAATTTGTAAGTGATCCTGCTGTGTGAGACCTGAACATTTTCAGAGCCGTTTAACTTTCACACCCTGCCTGACTGTTAAATTTTTCAGTGAAGTGATTCCCCAACAGTTTTCTGTCAATTGCCTCTGTACCATGCCTGGTAGCATGGGGATCAAAGGGGTCAAACAATGGCGTAGAGAATAATGAAATATTTACAGAGTTCTGCTGTTAGCACTATGGCCAAAGGGGCTTTTGTATTTCTATTTGTACAGGGAGTTTAAAGCCTCTCCTGTGTGCACCATCTCCCATTCCTGCTTTAATGTCAGCGTCCACATTACCATTAAAATAGGGAAAGACTCTTTCTGCGTTTCCTGTAAAATTTTCCTTTTCTTGTCCTGCTGCACCTTCCTTTACTCTTGAGCTTTAGTTCTTCCTAACTGGCTGTAACTGGGATGACAGAAGCGTCCCCGTTTTGGGGCAGGAGGTGTCCCCAAGCTGCCTGTGTGGAAAGCAGGTGTCAAGAACATTCTCCTCTAACCAGCCAGGAGCAGGTAGGGGAAAAGTACCTTGTCCGGCCTCTCACCCTTCTGGTCTCCTCATCTGCAGGATGACCTTGTTCCCTCCCATGGCTTTGGCTTCAGCTGATTCTAACGAGAGTTTTGCCCAAGAGCAGTCACTGCATCAGGACTTCTCTTGGAGCTCCACCCATGGAAAGCCGGGGAGTCCCGGCCAGCCCCGCCGAGGGAGAGTGGCTCATGGCTCAGTAATGGAAGTTTTCAGCTGCCCCTGTGTATTAGCGAGGGAGGCTGCAGCGTGTTGGGCAGCGCTGGAGCGGTGACACCAGCGATGGAAACTCTCGTGTGGAGATGGCAAGGTGAAGGTGAAAGGTCTGAATTTGCAGGTGCTCGTGTGCTGTTTTATACCTGTAAAGCGGGTGAAGCAGTGCCGTGTCAGGGCTCGTGGCAAACTGAGACAACCTCTAACAGCTGCTCATTTACACTGTTAAATCAGTAGAGTAATGTGGGGTGAACAGATTTCTGGCTCAGCATGACCGACCGCCGTAGTGATGCTGGTCCCGTGGCGCAGTCTTGGCTCGCTGGTATGGAGCGTGGGTGCACGGGTTAGGAGGCAAAAAAATCCCGGAGAAATGCCCTATCCTGCCCCGACTTTCCCCCGCGTTTCATGGCACCTCTGAAGGCTTGTACCGGCCGCAAAAGGGTCCCTGAAGGGAGAGGGAAGGGTGTCCCCGGGGCCGCAGGGGACACTCCCGTGTCCGGCTGCTGCCGGTCCCGTCGGTGTCCCCGGTCGCGCCGCTCTCTGCCGCGGGGCTCCGGGGTAGCGGCGGCCCCGGCCCGGGCTCCGGCGGCCCCGGGGCGCCCTCACGCGGCCCGTCCGGCCCGTCCCGGGCCCGCTCCCCGCTCCCCGGGCCGCCCGGTGCGTGTCAGAGCCGGGAGAGTCCCGTGCTTGCCGTGATGTAGGTGCCAGGTGCGTGTCACACGAGTCCGGGTACCTGCGCGGGGCTCGTGCGGCCTCTGTGCCTCCATCCCTGCATGAGCTGCCACAACCCATGTCCGTGCATGTAGCCTGACATAAAAAGCCTTCGTATACATGTCTTGTCTATGTACACACAGCCTACTCGTGCAGCCTCTGCTAAATCTCCTGTGTGGCTACACAACCACCTCTGTACACGCTTATGCACCCCTGTGCTTAAAGCATCGACCGGCGTATGCGCACACCCCTGCTGCTGACACCCGCCACACCTTCCAAGGTACGTCTCATGTTTTCTGTATGTAACAAACTCGGACACAGAGAAACATTGTTCCACTCGAGCACATCCACTCGGCTCCTCCCGTTCGCAGCTTGGAGGAAAATTTATCACATTTATTGCTTGTAAAGAGCTTGAGGGATGTGAGCCAGACGTACAGAATCACTGAGGGGCAATGGATAAGCCTCCTGCCTGCAGCGGGTCTGCCAGCAAACATTAATCTTTGTCAGTGATTTACTTTTTAAACAAATCTGTTTTACAAGGCTATAGAAAGACATCAAAATAAAACCAAGCTAAGAGAACATTCATTAAATATTCCGTTCATGAAATATACAGCAGCATGATCTAATGCACCGAAATACACAAACCTTCTGGTTAGATTCAGCTTATCTTTGGAGAGGAAAGAAGCTTTCAATGATAAATTAATCATCATGTAAATCAGTTCACTGTCCATTCCATCAACCTTTGTCACTTTGATTTTTGTTTTGTGCAATACTGGGTGTCATCACAGTGTCAAGGAAGTTTAGCTTTAGCTTTAGTGGCTGGGCTGCAGGTTTGTCAGCTGAATTAGCTGTGGTTCTTTGTAGCATTCCAGCTTCAGTAACTGTTTTTCCCCGATGAGTCCATGAGTGGTATTGATTTCCAATAACAAGCAGCTATATGGTGTGCATCCAGTAAAAGACGCCTAGCTAACTTTGGGCTCCCTTTCAATAATCCTCTGACATTCCTCTGACCTTAGAGAGCAACAGCAGTGCCAACGAACTTGAGTAATCCTCCAATT
This sequence comes from Corapipo altera, assembly GCF_003945725.1. Lineage (NCBI taxonomy): Eukaryota > Metazoa > Chordata > Aves > Passeriformes > Pipridae > Corapipo > Corapipo altera. Next base: position 2,379,641 of record NW_020884941.1, read on the forward strand.
TCAATCGAATGCCTTGCTTAAGGATAAAGACAAAAGCCTGTCCTAGCTTGTATGGTCATATTTACTTTTCTAGTACCTTCTGCATCAGTGTAAGGCCATGAACTCAACATTCTCCATGAATGAAATCGTTAGCAATATTCTAATATTTCTTCCACCCATTCCTCCCCTAACGTACTTTGCATCTTGCAACCATCTTTGGAAAGAATACACAGCATTGCTTCATCCCACACAGACAAAAGACATTCTCTGTTCTTGGAAGGAAACAGGCAACCGTGTAACATTGTGAAGCATCATGTCACAGCAGTTGAAGGCAGGAAGTAGAAAACCTCCAGCAACCCCCTGTGTTCTGCTGAAATAATACACAAAGGGTTTAGGTAGTTCGGGACCAGCTGTGTTGAGATATAACCAGAGACCTTGTCCTGGGATGTGGAGTTTGGTCCCTCTAAAGATGCTGTCAGATCCTTACTCAAACTAGAAGTGAGGTTTCACGGTGGTGTACCTCACGTAATGCTGCATGGTTGGTTTGGAGTATTGGTTGCTTGGTATTGGTTCCCAGATCTCTGCTCATCTGATGGTCATCCACACTTTCAGTAGCACCTCAGTGTGCCAGCCCAACATTGACCCTGTCCCTCTTATCTTGAAAGAGATGAGGAAGCCAGGTAGAATTACCTACTTTTGCAGTAGTCCCAGATAGACAGAGTGGCACACAATTCTCATATTCTGGAGCAAAGAGAAAGGACCATGTAAGGTTTGCTTTAAACAACCTCTGTACTGCCTATACGTGACAAATTCTCTCAGCAGCTTCTGAGCTGTCAAGCTTGTACTTGTCTTTTTGTAGCCCATTGATGATCTTCAGGATCATCAGCAGAAAATATCCACAGCACATTGTGTTCTGGCCAACACATCTCCTGTGTAGGGACTTGGAAGTTGGGCTAATGCAAAATACATGGACCAGATCTGCAAGGAAGGTGTCAGGAGAAGGCACGTTCCCATCTATTTTCATCTAATGTAGAATGAAGCCAGCTATTTACAAACAGAGCTGTTCCAAACAGAAGTTGACAGACAGTCCAGGCTTTGTTACCTTGAAAGGGATGGAAAATATCCTTGGTCTTTTTAATAACCTTTCTGTTGTTTGTGATTGAATATGATCCAATTGCTCTAATGGAGGAGAATATTATGCACAGCATGAGTCAGCAACACTTTCTTCTTGGAACAGCTGACAGCAAAGAAAGTTCCCAAACTCTCTGCAGAAATATTCCTCCCCCTAGATGAGAATCTGGACTGCATCCACCAATACCTGCTGGTGCCTCCCCTTGAGATGGACCTGTACGTGTCTGGCTGGAATATGGAACCATCCGCAGTTCATTCGAGGTCAGAAGACACAACTCGATGTGCAACAAAAGCACTTGGGAGCTGATGCAGAAGAAGAGAGGGAAGTCAGACACGGAAGTTTGGAGTGCCAGGGCATGTTCCAGTGATCAGGAGCTTTGAAATGAGGCCCTCGACAGCACTGGCACTGGAGGATGTTACCTATTCCAAATGCTTAGTCTCATCTGAGGTCAGCCAGTAATCAAGACTGGGTTGTTTCCTGTAAAATACAAATCTACAGCTACCAGCTACAGGATAATTGGGAGCAGATTTGAAAGCTACTAATTAGTATATGCATTCTCCACTCTGGGATAGGAAAAAATAGACCAAAAATTCCCCCCCTATTAGAATAAGTTAAATAAGATGGCATATTTTAAAATACTAAATGTTTGAAGCATGCAACGGGCTCTTAGTAGAGCTATGGACTTCAGTGAAAAGATGCTAGGAATGAGTTTTCCCTGCTCTGCTACATACTCCCCCCTACCTATCACCCTGTTGCACTGTTTGTGTTGTGCTGAGAACAGCCATCTGAGGTAATGTTCCAGCAAGTGAAGGATTGTGCACTGAAACGGGCCTGGCATCAGAACAATCTCACTGTACAAATCCATACTTCCACTGGAAATTTTTGCCAAGAAAAGCTATAGTTTGATAAGCAATCCCAAGCTTCATATTGACTTTTATTCTTTCTGTTGTGTCTGTTGGATATTTGCTGCCACTGGATAAAGTTCCTGGCAACTGCCAAGTGATTAGTTATGGTGGGATCCAACATTTTCCTATGAAATGAGCATTTCTGCCAAAGGTGCCAGCCCAAAGCACAGCACTGCTGCTTTTTAAAGAATCCAGACATATTAAACCACCTAAATCATTCCTTGTTCAATGCCAAGTTGCCCAGCCTTCTTCCTCCCCTGTGCTCAGGTCAGTCACTGTGCCAAGTGCTTCTTTCCCGTGAGCCAAGCCCTCACTCTGTGCCAAGCTGCATCCCCTGAGGTCTCTGCTCTCCACCTGGGACCTCAGGGGAGAGGAAGGGGTGCACAAACATCAGCAAGACTCGCATTTCACAAAGTTCCTACCAATTTTTAGAAAGTTTACGACAGAGCCCCAGACCTTAAAAGAACAGTGTGATTGCCACAAAGAACAGTGTGGGAAAGCCAGTATACATGCATGTGCAGCCCTCCCACACGCATACTGACTACCCCAGATATAGGCATACCCACAGATCAGCACCTACACACAAATGTTTTTGACACACTTATTCTCAGCATCCTGTTCTCTTACAGCAGCCTCAGTTGGAGGAAGGGAGAAAATATGTTCCTTCCAACCTAATCTTCTAATGACCTTTCTGCCAACTCCACTTTCCTGCCTATCTCTAAGCTGCCCGTGCTGGTGATGGGAAGAAGATCCCATTGTAGAGAGTGATTTTCCTCCTGGGAGCTCAGCAGGGTCTGTTTGCTAGATTGAGGTGTCCTGACCAATTGCTCTTAAGAGATTCCAGGTAAATAAGGAGATAAGAAAATTGTTTATGATCCCATCTCTTGGGCTCCTTGCAGCTCCACTAGAATTCCTGCGGAGTTGAAGAGTTGTGCTGCAAACCTCGTACAAGTGGGCTCCCGTTGCCTCTTCCCTTCCTGGATTGCGAAATCCCTGCCAAGCCTGGCAGCAGGTCTCAGCCCTCACTCTGCCCTGCAGCTGCCTGTAACTGCAGGGAAGAGAAGCTGGAGAGCAGGCACACGCAGCGGGGTGCCATGGTGGCTGGATCTGAGTGCTCTGGTACAAGCTCATATTTAGAGGGAGACCATCTCAGCTTTTATTGAGAGGCTTTTAGAACTCTGTGAGACACACTCCAGAGCTGTCTTCCAAAGCTGTCCCACAGCAGTCTGGGGGCTGTGATGGATTCTTCTGGCAGGAGATGTCTGACTCCCTTGCTCCACTCCCTCTCTCTGGGAGAATGGGGGAGATGGGCACTTCTCAATTGCAGGGCGTTCCTGGCCTCAGTGCTGCCTGTCAGGGGGAGATTCATTAGCAGCAGGAAGGCAATTCTCTCTCCTCTGTGCTCTGGAATTGAAGTCGTTTGTCTCGGGAAGGAGCCCAGGCGCCTCACTCGCTGTGTGGCAGCTTCTGCTCAAGGGAGACAAGCACTTCGTCAATAAACAAGGAGCCTGGGGAATGGCTGCAGCTGACAGGGGACATTATTAATGACTGGCACTCTTCGGAGGGTAGATTAGCCTCCCATTAGCTGCTTTAAGAGGGGAAAGAGAAACAGAGCTAAAGATGGCAGCCTTAGAGGAGCTGGGAGTTTCGGCATCCTGCAAAGTTCCCTGCTGTGAGGCCCCCCTGGGCTGGCACAGCCCCCCGAGGAGTGACTGTGTATTTCCCCAGCATTAGGAGTCTTCAAACTGTGACAGCAGGAGACAGGCCCAGCTCAGGAACAGTTTCACTTCCCAGTCTACTGTGGGTGGGCTCTGCTGTGGAGGTCTTCCAGAGCAGAGCTTCCCCATCCTCTCTGCCCCTCTCTCAGTCTGCCCTGGATTGAAGGAGTGTCTTCCAGCATCTCCTGCTGCAGTTTCTAGTTTAGGAGCTTCTTTGTGTAGCTCTTACCCAGGCCATGCAATGAAAAAAGCATTGAAGGGATCTGAGAGGAGGCTGTTCCACTGCCTTCACTCTTGGAAAGTGGTTAGTACAAGGAAGAGCAAGAAACACCATCCCCTATGGCCATGCACTTCTATCTGTGACTGGAACTGGAGAAGCTGTTGACTTTTGTCATAGTTGGACTCCTAATATCATCTCCTTAGGTGGAAGAAGCCTCTAAGCTGTAAAGCAACTGTTGATTCACCTCACAATCGTACTTAATTTGCCACAGCACCATCAGGGTGGAAGGAGAAATCCCTGCTTTGTTGTGACACTGACAGTTCATCCTTCTCTGTCCTACAGCCCCAGAGCTGCCAGGAGAGTGAGTCTTTGGCTCCTACACAAAAGCACGTGGTGCAAATACTCAGCCTGTGGCTTAGGTCTTTGTTGAAGCTTTTGTTTGGAACCGCACTCACAAAGAAAGTTGTGAAAGTTCTCAGCTGAACACCTGAGTGTCCAACCAGCCTGCTGCACGACAAGTGTCATCTTGGTCTTCACAGTTCTTGAAAGAGGTAGCTTTTCATGCCACGGCTTCTAATCACTGTGGAGCTGTGTCTGTGGTGACTCCATAGCTTAGGGTGCATTCACTATCCTGTTCAGAGCCAGTTGCCTGAGTGTGATGATGAGTTTCTGTGCAATTTAAATCTCTTTTCAGACTGAATGCTCTTATGCTCAGCCTGAGATTAGAGGAAAATGTACTGGGGACTCATCCTTTTTCTTTTGGAGATTATTCTGTTACCACAACAGGCATAAAGTCTAAAGTTTAGACTTGGCTCTAGGTTCAGGTGCTTCTTATTTATTCCAGGACTTGAGTGCATGGAAATGGAATGGATGGATCTGACATCCAAATTCTTTGCTTCACATTATCTAACTTGGGGCTGTTCAGATTTAGGATTCAGGTGTGAGCCCATCTTTGGCAGACTTATGCAGGTTAAACTGCTTATTGATTTTTACTTGCAGAAAGCTGGAAAAACTTTACCACGAGACTGGCTCAAGGTCTCTCCCTTGTGGTTAAAAATTACTGTCCTGGGGCTGAGTGTTGTAGGGTCCTGGGACTGCTGTCTCCATGCTTGCTTCCACCATGGAGGAAAAAAAATCAGTCACTTCTAGGTCTGCTGGAATTTATAAGCTGAAACAGGTCCCACCCAGATAAATGGTCCATTTTTGTTCCGAAACGAGCTCTGGACTCTGCTCCAAGCCCATAAGTGGATTGCCTTCTGGCCAGCCTAGCGCTCTGGTGATTGAAAAGCCAAGAGGAGTTAGGAGGGGGGTGGGTAGGGATGCGATGTTCAGAGGCTGTGTGGACCCAAACTAGCTGGATTCACTGAACTCATCACTGAAATCACTTCTTGCCTTGCCTCTGTTTTAATTCTCTCTGAAACAGCCCTTTCCTATGAGTGAAACAATCTTGCCTGCAGATTGAGGGGGGTGGGAGGGATTTGAACATTAATCTGATGTAGATTATACATCCGCCTCCCTCTCTCTCCCCTTCTCACTCACTCTCTCTCTCCCTCTCTCTCCCTCTCTTTCTGTCTGTTTCTCTCCCCTCCCTCTCCTTCCTGCTTCATCTCTTCAAGAAAGTGAACATAGAGTAAAATACGGAGAGAGAGAGGCAGAGAGAGAAAAAGCTCCCTGAAGAGGGAAAGCCCCAGCAGCCAGTAGCTGTTTGGATTTGCCTGGCGCTGCCTTTCTTGCTTTGCTCCCAAGGAATACCTTTAATGGGATCAATTGCTTCAGTTCCTTTATAACCAAGTCCAACGGAAAGGCAGCCTCAACATATTATGGGCAACTGTGTGAAGTCTCCACTGAGAAACCTCTCTAAAAAGGTATGTTCCCTGAATCAAAGTGCGCTGTGCATTTCCAGCCCTGCTTCTTGGGATGGGTGACATTGTGGGCAGATGGGAATGGGAGGTGGGAGAAACACAGAGATGTGTACAAAGGGTTCAGCTCCATTCACCAGACTTTTTGTGTAAGAGCTGCTCTTGCAAGTGCAGCCATTAGAGCCCAGGACACTGAGAGCCATAATGTGTGTAAATAAACCTGTGTGTGGGCTTGTGTCCTGCTCAGTGTGTGTGCACAGCTGTCCTCTCGGTAGGTGCAAGCATGTGCTTGTTGATGTGCACAGTGTGCCTGGCACACTTCTGTACAGGCATCTTGATGTGTGTGTGCACGTGTGTGAGTTTGTGCTTCAGCTGAGAGGTACCTGCATGAGCAATCACGTGTGTCATGGGCGTAGGGACGTGTATCCATGTACGTGTGAAGGGGCACATGTCTGCGCATGTTCTCGTTGGTGTGGAAGAGTGTGCACACCTCTGAGCCCATCTGGAGTGTAAGTGTGTCCTCAGCTCTCCACATACACATCCTGAGGGGCGTGAGCAGGCGTGCAGTGTTTGTTGTGAGTGCAGAAGGGGGGAATTTTTGTGTATCGCCCCTGCTTGTACAGTGCTCTGTGTGTGGACACACCCACCTGCTAGTGGGTGTACTCACAGGAGCCTGTGTGGAGTCATGCATGTGTTTTTCTGTCTATCCATCCTCATGCATGCACACATCTAGTTTTGTTGGGGTGTGTTTGGGCACAGAAGCATGGTTTCTCTGTGCTCTCTTGGTCCATGCGTCTGTTTGTCCGTGGATACACTGGGCCTTGGCTGCGTGCTCGTGCATCGTGTTGCACGTCAGCATGGCCCCTGTGTCTCCATGCTTGGGCCCAGCTGGACTTCATCTGTGAGCTGCCACGTGTATCTGTTAGGCTTCAGCCCACAGTCTGCTCTGTGCTGAGGTTTTACAGTGATCCCAGGATGAATTTGATTCAGGAATGATTCTGCTGGTAGGGACAGGATTGAAGTGGAAATGACGTGCCCCAGAAAACTTTCTTGTTTGACTGAGGAAGATCTTACAGCACCGTGTACCTGTCAGTCACACGGTTCTCAGCTGGCATTGCTGCAAATCTAACAGCTCAGCAAAAAGCTACACAGTTCACTCCTCATAAATTAAAAAGTTATGCTGAGCATCCAGAGTACTGCAATGAGGAGCTGCCTCTGTGGAGACCTTGGCGACAGTGAAATCCCACTGCCATCAAGATCCCATCCTGCCACCCAGATCTTGCCGCCCGGGAAAGCTCCTCTGGGAGGGAGAGGACCTCCCTAGCAGAGAGTTTCTTCTGGCTGTATATTTGCCTCTTCTGTGTAGAAACACAATTTGCTTGTTATCTCAACTTCTGTAAACAAAGCCAGTAATGACACAGTGCTGCTGCAAGGGAGCTGGGATACATGAGGAGGGAATTCATCACCAAGCAGTTAGGCAGTGCTGAGACCAGTCCCTAGGTCAGGGTGATCTTCAAGAGAGGCAAAGGTAGTTGAGGTTCACCTAAATGTTGTGCATGTGGAAAACCAACTTGATTGCTTGTGGGTCACCTCCAACTTGGAATGAAAGGAATTGGCTGCAGCTATGCTCAGCATGATCAAGGCAATTGCAATTAAAGTCTGACATGTGGCCAGGCTCTTGAATCAAAATGGATTCAAGAACTTATAAGCTCTGTGTCATCAGTCTTTTAGGTAATTTATGCTTTTTTTCCTAAAAGATGCTTCGAATAATGCAGTTTGTGCTTAGTTACAAGACCTGGGATGTCAGGACTGAAGAGAGAAAGTTGCAAACTGAATTAGAGAATTTCTCAGACATTACTCTAGTGAGCCATGATTTAAGGCCTCGGGCACTCATCCTGACAGGTCATGGGACTCTGATGTTCTTTTGATCACGACACACATGATTATAGTGGAGACTTTGCAAATCAGTCTTTAACATTGCACAATTTCACTTGGCTGTTTTATGATCCCAGTCATTTTTCTCAGATTCTTGGGCAAACTCATTTTGCTGAAATGTTAAAGAGGAGGGACTGTAGACAACATGTAGGAAAGCTACTCTTGGGTGACAGTCTGAACTCCTGAACACATGATTTCAACCCAAATTTTGGGATTCACTCCCAGGCACCAGCTGGCTTGGTCTGGGCCTGGCTGACACCAGGGTACCTTGCTTGTTCAGGTGGGAATGATCAGGCTTTGACTCCATGTTTCTGGTTGTCAGGTTCAGTTTCCTACTGTCACAGTGTCCCTACAGTGATCCCGACAGCCATCCTGGCTGCCTTCCCTCTGAGAGATGCTGTAGTTGGGACAGAGGCCTCTCGTGACTTGCTGCTCTGCAACCTGCCTCTGACATGCAGGCAGGAAAATGAAGTGAATCCTGTTGTGGTTCTGCTATGCAGAAATTAAAAGCTTTGGCATCCAGGTCCCTTGCTTTGCCACCCTTCTCCACCACTTTGGCCATCTCTAAATCAGCCTGGTCCCTTCCTGCTCCACAATCTGCTTGTCTGACACAGCCAAGGGCCTGACTCAGCCAGGAAGGGTAGTGGTCCTTCACTCAGGGAAGGGACAGAGAAAGCCTGATCTCCCCAGTCTTGTTCTTTCACCCTCCTTGTCATCACATTGCTGTTTCCCCTGTAACGGGCAGCTGACATTGTTTTGTCCCATACTCATTCCACAGCTCCCTTCCCCACTCTGCTGGGATGTAGGAGGAACAATGGTGGAGGGAACTTGTGGGATACTTGCAGGAGAACCTGCAGTGAGTCTGCTGGCAGAGGGAACATCAGATGCCATAAATCCTGCCTGCAGTGGCAGAGCAGGGCAGGGAGCCCTTGTTGGGATCTTGCTGAGCTGTGCATCTCGGTGTCCTGGCACTGTGGCAGGTTGTCTGGTCACGATCCTGAGTGGCTCTTGGCAGCTGGTTTGTCAAACTGGCAGTCTCTATCTAGACAGAAAAATAATGGGATGACTATTATGAGGTACCACTCTGTGGCTTGGTAATAACCTCTACTGACTGGAAGGGTCGGCAAACAGGGATTTGGGGCTGTGGAGCTTTGCATCTTTTGCGTGGCTTCACTGGAATTAAACACAGAACTGATGTGGGCTATTTAAGTGATTCATATTATTTGGTATATTAAACTGAGAAATGTGTCAGGAAATAAAGCTGATAATTTTGAAAATACATTGCACTGATATCACAAAGCTGTGCAGTTCCACACAGATGCCTTGACATTTAGCTGAGCTAGTAATATGCCATTTGTGGATGGATGCTCATCTTTCATTTTTTTAAGGACAAGTGTCCTATGTGTCAGGTTTAATCAGAGACAGATTCCTTCCTCAACCGTGACTGCAACAAAAACTCTTTTCTGCTTCATCATTTTCTTTTTCCATGGCTTGCTTTTTGAGTTGTTTTTGTTTTGATGCTTGATATTCACATGACATTTTACATGAGCAGATTGGTGTAAGACTGTGTACAAAAAGGCAAACTACAAACCATGCCTGCAATGTAATAGCACATGGCAGACACAGCAAGTAGACAGAATAGTCTCAAAGTGTGAATGGGGTGTGTGTGTGTGTGTATCTGGCCTTTTAGCCTAAAAAAGCACCTCAGGTTTTAAAGAAAAGGGTTAATAGAGACAATGACAATCAACAGAGCTTCTCTGATCACCCCTGGGAACACTGGCTGTAAAAGTAGAATCATTCCTGAAGAGGAATCTGATGTATGATTAATGTTTATTCTGTAAAACCGAGGGTCCTGTGGGTTGTGTTGGCTTTTTATAGCTGCATGGGAATATCAGGATAAGAGGTTTTTTGCAGAGCCAGGGAAATGCATTTCTATAAAAGGAAAGCAGTGCCTCCTTATAAAATCCAGTGCTGGATTCTGTTCTGGAGCCCTAGCTTAGCAGGACGTGTGCGCTCAGGAAAATGCGCAAATGCAAATACACAAAAATGTTGTGCCCGTGTCTAATCTCCACCTCGGGAGTGTCAGTAATTAGAACAGGCCAGGGCAGTAACTGCCTGAGACCCTGAGGATGTAACTAATTAGTAGCAAAGAGAGTGTGAGCCTGCAGTTGGCAGAGCCACCTGACGCCGTAAACGGTCCTCTGATGGTATGATAAAGCGGGTGATACTGTGTTGCTGAAGTGTAAGGTGGAGCCTCCCGCAGTGGCTTTGTGCAGGCTCTGCCTGGTCTCCTGGGGATGCCCCGGCCGGCAGATCCGCCCTGGGCACGGGTTGGCACACGTACTGTTGCGCTGGGCTGGGCTCGTCCTTGGCAGCTCGTTCGAGGGATCGTTAACTCTGGGGCTGATGTGGGAGCGCGGCGCTTTGGGCTGTGTCTGGGTAAATGTGAGCGGTGCTGAGAGTCTGGTGTCATTTCAAAGAAAAATTCTCCCAGTTGGTTGTACTTCTATCAGCTTTTGAAAGTGAACTCCCGGACTTACTGCTTCTGTGCAAATCCTTAATAGCCCGGTGGGGGGGATGCAGTGTGGACCAGACGAAGGAAATTTAGCAGTAATGTCTCTGCGAGGCGGTTCAGTAAAGCTTCAGAGGAACAAGATGGGGAGGTAACATCCTCTGTTGTGTTGTTTGCTTGCTGCTGGTTGGCTGGGAAGATCCGCCATGACGAGAAGACGAGCTATAAGGCTGTCCAGACGAGCGAAGAGGGGTCGTCGGCTTGCGAGTACCAGGGTCCGCTCATGGTGCTGGCCCAGAACTGCGCCGTCATGCACAACCTGCTGGGGCCAGCATGCATCTTCCTGAGGAAGGGCTTCGCAGAAAACAGGCTGCCTGTACGTAAGTTACACCCAGCCGGGTGAGACACGCACAAAGCCACGTGGACGTGAGCCGGGGATGCGGATCCGTCCCCATGCTCCTTCTGCGTGGAGCTCTGAAACCCCCAGCCCTGGGTCTCGAGCGTCCCGGCTCCAGCTCCAAGTGCAAATACGGTCACAGGCAAATGTCTAACCTGAAGGATGCACAGATAGACCTGTGCCTAAACACCAAGAAAGGAGGATCTAAAAATGCAGCTATGGAAGATAGATCCAAGCCTGCACTCAAGTAGTAGGAAGAGGACTCAGGAAGAGCCCAGTGCTCAAAGCAAGACATCCACCTCTCATTCCCAGAGGCTCAGATTAGCATTTAAGGCCTAAATAGCCACTTAAATGCAAATCAGGGCATCCATATTGGGAACAAGCTGTCCATATTTGATAGTATCCTATCAGTTTACAGTGAGCACCCTAGTACCAGCAGAAATAAGCAGACATCTTCCTCCTCACAGATACCCAAACACAATCTCTGGTGCACTGTCATATCCAGCCTGACACTGCAGCAATCCCAGCCAATTAACTGAGGAACATCAGGCTGTCCTCATATTTGCAAATAGTGCCAGGCTACCAAATGCTATTACCCTCCCACACACATACACAGATAAATAGCAAAACCACGTCTATCCATTCAGTCACACCTATAGTAACTATGTGTTCATATGCATCTAATGTGTGCATTTATATACAAACAATAAAAATATGTGCTTGTATGTAAATTAAAGTGTATGCACCTGGACATGTGAAAGATACATAAATACACACCCCAGTATTGTGTCTTTAAAAGAACTAAAACATATTTTTGCATCCAAACGTTCTACTCCTACAGTAACATGAATTTAAAGACATACAGAAACATATGATTAACATGTCTTTTATAGATATGTAAGAGTGAATATGTGCATTATCAGATATTCACAGGGCCTTCCATGTTCCTATAGTAAAACAAAGCTCACCCCAATTACCTGAGAACCAGAGTTTTCTTGCCTCTGTAAGAAACCTCTGTCTTACTGTGTGTTGATGTGGTCATTTACAGCTGTAGGAGACACCTAGGTCTTTACCTCTGAAACCTCTTCTCCAACCAAAAACCCAAAAAAGAGTCTTTACGTGTCGTTACGGATCATGGGGCTTTTGTTCTTCCTAACCTTTACCCACTAAGTGATCACAGAGTCCCTGTGCCAGGTCACTAAAACACAACACATATTCTCACAAAGGCAAACTTGCTGGCATGCACAGAGCTACCTGTCACAGGAGATAGATCCTGCTCCCTAGTGGAAGGCTCACAGCTGGACAGGTATCCATCTTCCTTAGGCCTTGGAGGCTCGTTGTACCCTAAGTCCCATAAGTAGGATTAGTGATGTCTCTAAGTACCCTGATGTAGAAAAAGTGCATCTGATAAACAGCTTTACTTTTATTGACTCTCTAGATGAACAGGATTTATTGTACATAGAACAGAAATAAATGAGGGTAAGACCATTACGTATAATGAACTCTCTGGGGGTCACCTCTGCTCATATCTAGGATCTAAACTCTTGGAACAGTTTCATTCCTCTTCCCATATGCTCTCCAAAAGCTTTAGAGTGATTCAGCCCATTTCATCCCAAGCAATTTTACTCCTTTATCATTTTAGGGGATCTTCTTTCACATTTAAAACAGAAAACCTCTTCATGATGTTAGTTATCGCTTGAGTCAGATTTTTGGAGGGACATAAACCCTCCCCCTCCTTCTGCGTTCGCAGTCTGTGGCTCTCTGATGGCACAATCTGCATGTGCAAAGATACGCTCAGAGCCCTGCCAACGCAAATGCCTTGGTGTGCAAAATTGGAGCCGGCGCTGAAGCCCCCACTTCTGACATGTGTCAGTCATGTCGGTTGCAACGTGGTCTTCAGTGGGTGAGGAGGAGGATGTTCTGGTGACGACTGTGCTGGAGGAAGGCCTGGGCCCCACCCCAGCCACTCTCACAAGAGAGGCGGCACCGCGGGTGAGTCACGGCACCCTTGGCACCGCGGCGCGGGCGATCACAGCCCTGCACCTGCTGTGTGCCCAGCCACGATCTCCAGGGATTCATGGCTGCCATCTCTGGAATAAAGTGCACAAGGTGTTGGAACAAATAATGGGTGGTTTTCATGTGCTGTTTTATCTAAGGCAGGAGGGCAATTATGCCTCCTGCATCCGGTCCAAGGAGTTTGAATTGTTTTATTACTTGGTGTTGATGAAAGCAGAACAAATGGGATGACATGTTTGAAAATACCAGGTCTGTGAAGGATGAAACAGCAGAGCCAGTGTGCTCCAACAGTTCCATCCAGCACAGAGATGCCTCTGGGAAGGTTATGAGTGGCAATCTGGTCATTCTCTGGCACGGCCCCCTTTGCACAGACGTAAACCAGTGTGTGTCCTAGTTTGCTCTGCATGCTGAGCAGCTGCCATTAGAGTTTCCAGGGGGGCCTGTGGTTAAATAGCAAAGGATCATCCTTCTCAAACTGATCAAAGGCACTGTCTCCAGGGACGTATGGTGAGGCTGGAGGACACCTGGAAGGCAAGGAGAAACTCCCCACGGTTGAGGGGGAAAGCCGAGAGTGAGACGACATAAGAAATTGCGTTTCTGTGTTTCCAAATCCTCAGATGTTTTGGATTTGCCTGGGAGCCATGAGAGGAATTAGAAAGGGCATTTAAACCAGAAAGCAGTGCATTTCCATGCTCATCTTTTCTTCCTGGTGCAGTGTTGGAATTTTCCCATACTCTTTTATATCCTCCCCCTTCTTCCAAGAAAATCAAATTGGATGTTTGAAGTTGCAGTGTTTCCTGAACATGGTGAATCCTTGTCCTGTTTTGTTTGTAGATAACCTTGACGATGTATATGTTATGTGTCTGCTTTCATGCCTGGTTTCAAAATGCTTGGATATGGAGTTGAGGCTGGGAGGAAGGGGGGAGTTCCTACCTTTTTGTGGGGACAGACTGTAGGACATGTCGCTGGGACATTGGCTGTGAGAGCTCATGGCTGTCGCTGTCCTGCCAGAAGGACAGAGATCAAGCAGTGATTTGAGCAGATGATGGTATAGACCTGCTGGTTACAGAGACTGCTTCCAGCTGTTTTGATTTGGCTGTGTCAGCGGGAGCTGCAGTAGAAATACAATCAGAGCTCTAGAGGAGATCATAACTGCTGCAGGGACAGTCTCTGCTCCAGAACCTGGTGCTGGGGAACAATGTAGGAGCTTCAAGGAGGTGCCAATAGTACCATCAGATGGGGAGGCCACACATATTGCTGTGTTGGCCCAGGTCTCTTCTGTTTTGAGGGAGCACCTGCCATCCCCCTGTCCAGCAGAAGAGAGGGAGAGGGGCTTCCACAGGTTAACAACCCTCCTGTGTGGGAGGAGAATTGGGAAGCCTTCCTAGGTAGATGGTATTAAACATGTCATCACCTTCTTGTTTCTTCTCTCACTTTATGGCTTGTCCTAGAACTGTTTGTACCAACAAACAGCTATTTTGAAACTATGTTTGTGACAAATAAATGGCTTTAACATAATATGTTTTCTTTTTGCAGGATAGAGAACTGCGTCCGGAAGAAATTGAAGGTAAAATTTGTTGCTTCTTCTCTGTCCCCTTTCTTCCTGCCCAGTGAAAACCTACTGCTCTTCCAGGTTGGCTCTATGGGGTAAAATGATTTGGGGCAAACCAAGGGAGATGTTTACTGGAATAATTCCTGAAAACCCCAGCAAAAGAAATAATATATAAAACTAGAAGAGTGCTGACTGTAAAGGAATTTGCATCTATTGCAGCTTCTTCAGGGTGGGAGGAAAAGTAAATAATGGGATATTGGCTATCAGGGAACTGCTGTCTCCCCCAACTCCCACACAAACTGTTGTAGAACATGGCACGACTGTCTGGCTCCAGGGAAGCTGTTTTACTTGCTAATCCCTACAGTGAGAGATTTATAATACAGTACAGGTGGAAAAGTTGGAAAAACTGAAGAATTTCAGTTTCTTTATGAAGAACAATTTAGCAATGAACCATTTATGACACTTGCTGTCCAATCAAGCTTTTCTGTAAGGAATGGGTCAGCAGTGCTGCTGACAGAAGAACTTAACATTGCTCCAGTGATTGCCTCTTTCCAGGGAGATGTGCTGGGAAAATACAGAGTATATTAGGGAGTCTTGGCCTCATAAAGTGCTGCTGATTCTGGGGAGGTTTCTTGGAAAAGGTATTTCAAGCTGTCTCTGACAATATTGTTCTTTTTGGATCCATTCCCACAGAGTTAAGAGAAGCCTTTAAGGAGTTTGATAAAGACAAGGATGGGTTTATTAACTGCAGGGACCTGGGGAACTGCATGCGGACCATGGGCTACATGCCCACTGAGATGGAGCTAATAGAGCTCTCCCAGCAGATCAACATGAACCGTGAGTAATTCCCACCTGGCTGTACCTGCCTGTTGCTGCTGTGCCCTACATCATTGCCTCAGGCTCTCTCAGTTCCCTGCTGCCTCTTTTCCTTTGGATTTTGCCCCCCCCTGTTCTTTTGGTTCTCATTTTCACTCCCTATCATCTCCCCTGTTTGTTTGTGGTCCCAAGAAGCCGATGCCTTTGTTTTTGCTTATCAAAGAGACTGTGTGGACTGTGCTGTGTACGGAAACAGTGAGTGGAAGGGTTGTCCTTCATGCTTATGCTGTCAGGTATAAAACTGCCCCTGATGCAGGCAGTCAGACACCAGTGCACAGGTTCTGTGTGCTGTCATATTGAAGCTGTTGTCAGGTGGTGTCAGAATGAAGGAAGAGCATGGGAAGATGGAGACAGTTTGGTCAGATGGGTGGTGGATGGCTGTTCAATCTGCAGCGGTTGTTTGTGGATCTGCTGTGTGCCTGGGGATGGGCTGTGAGTGAGCTGAGCTGGCAGTGTCAGATGGGAGCATCTGCTGCAGTCACGGAAAGATGTGACAAACGCATCCAATTCGCTGTAACTGTGTTTGTGCCCCTTGTCTTTCACCGTCATTTTTGTCACCCCTCATCTGTGGCAGTGCAGGGTCTCACCCTCAGCGAGGTGGGGAAAAGGATATTTAGTGCATGTTATTTCTGACACAGGAGGATGTTAAAAGGACAAGTTACTTGGTCAAGGGAAGGAGAACAGCTGTGACATATGCGCCCAGCCACACGCAAACGCATCTGATAACCCTGGCACAAAAGTGCTTGGGAATTTGAGAGTGTTACTGACAGCTTTCACACAGGGCACTGATGAGTAAAAGAACTAATACAATGATTAAGCAGTTGGATGTGCATTAGCTGCTGTAATGGAGCAGGACTCCACTGCTGCAGGGCACTGCCCGGGCCACGCAGGCACATCGTGCTGTGCCCTTGCCGTGCCCTTTGGCACAGGCGCAGCCCAGCGCTGCTGTGAGCGTTGGAACGATCAAGCCTCTAATACGTAGTATGTGATGCCACAAGGATGTGACAGTCCATGGCTGCCTAATATGGGATAGCTTGGGCTCATTCTGCCTAGCCCATAATCCAGAAAATACAGTGTAAAACTACCTCTGCTTTTCCTTCCACTGTCCCACACTCTCTGTGCTTTGCTTCCTGGAGAGCCGAGCGCTCTCTGGGGCACACAGAAGTGCAAAGTGAGTGCTGGGCATGGAGTTCTTACATACAATCTTTCATCTTGTCCCAAGTGGGTGGCCACGTGGATTTTGAAGATTTTGTTGAGCTGATGGGACCAAAGCTGCTGGCAGAGACTGCAGACATGATTGGTGTAAAAGAGCTCCGTGATGCCTTCAGAGAGGTGAGTGCTCCCTCCCACCTGCCCTCAGAGAGTGAGCAACAGGAGACAGGAAAGAGAGAACACCCACTGGGGAAAGGAAGAGGAGAAGGAGAGAGCAGCACAGTGGAAAGACAAAGAGCCAAGCCAGGCATGGAATAAGGGAGGAGCGGAGAAAGTCACTAAGATAAGGGAACTCTTGAGCAAAGAAGAGGAAAGCTGGTGCAGACACAGCAGTGAGGGGTTTCTGAGGAGAAAAGACAGACTGGATCCAAAAGGCACCCAAAGGAGGAACAGGAAAAGGGACACAGAAGGAATGAAGAAAACATAGGGCACTCAGGAGCAGGACAATACAAAATCCAAACCAGAGCAAGATCCATTTCCATTAACTGTATTTCCCTCCCTGGTATTTTTCATGTACTTGCAGTTTGACACCAATGGTGATGGGGAGATCAGCACCAGTGAGCTGCGAGAAGCCATGAAGAAGCTTCTAGGGCAGCAGGTGGGCCACCGGGATATCGAGGAGATCATCCGAGACGTGGATCTGAATGGAGACGGGCGTGTTGATTTTGAAGGTGAGAAGGGATCAGCGCTCACTGCCCATCTGCTCTGCTGTGAGTCAGAGTTTCAGCTCAGAGGCTGAAGCGGAAGGGAAGATATGCATGCTCGGGGCCCAGGTATCTGAAGTGTGGAGAAAAAAATCAAGCAGGATTTTTTTTTTTCTGGCCAGCTGAATTGTTCATTTGTGCATCATCTCTTGCTGCATCTCGGTTTCAGTTGGGTCTCCATAATTCTAGGATGTTAAGAGATAGAACTTGTCACAGAGAAGCAGATTCTGGTGCACACAGGCTGTGCCAGCCCTCCTTTTATGGGGCATTTTCCTTTCTGTTAAATCTACTGCAAGAGCTGAGAGGTGGCTGGATTGCTTTGGAGAATGAATTGCACCTTCCTTTTCATCTGGCTCACCTTGTTATCTCAGTTTATAGAGAATTTGTTTCTGTGCCTTTATGCCAGAAGATGGTCATGTGCCAGGTGTGCTCACTGAGTGCAGATATCTGATCTAGAGGTGTCATGTTAAATTCTAGAGATAATTAATTTCTTCTCACACTTTTCATGCCAGAAAGACTTAGGAAAATAAGAGTGGTTAGGCTACTCTCATAGCCATTAGCCGTGGCAGGAGCAATATTAATAGTGCTCAGGGTTTCTGGCAAGGAAGCAGTTGATATCAGACAGCTAAGAAGATATAAGAGCTGGAAGGTGTGAGAGCATGGCAGGGTGCTTGTTCCCCTGGTGCAAATCCAGATATCCCTTTGCAGTAAGGGCGAAGCACAGGAAATACAGAATTAAAGTGAAATTGATGTAATTTTTTTGGTTCAGAGGCATTCCTGGGTCTCCTACATGACAATGTGTCTCAGTCCTCAGGATTACTGAAGCCTCTGAGGGCTTCGAAAATGCTAAAAAACTGGAAGTGTCTCCCTAGAAAGTGTCTGGTAGCTGCAGTTGTTCTAATGCACTGGCTGATTACATGACAGTAGCTCTCCTTGTTTCCCACAGCTAAATTATGTTAGACAGCTAAAATACATGAAATGCTATCCCAGTATCATTTTCTCTGTGAGTTACTGCTTTAGTTGTCAAAGGAAGCTCCATCAATGGAAAAGGAGAAGTCAAGGGGGTAATTTCCACTGCCCTCCTCTTTGCAGAGTCATTAGTTCCTCGTCAATTCAAGTGCGGAATGAAAACACATTTATATTTGATGGCATTTACACTCAATTTGAGCAATTGTAATTGACTTCACAAGCTGCAGGGTGGTCAAGAAATAGATCCAGGGCATCCTTACAGTTAACTTGTATCTTTAAAAGGACAAGAAGTCCATCAGAGTAAACTTTCCTCTACAAAAATGCTGGTACTCACCAGAACCCTTGTGCTTTCCCACACTGGTGTCTCTGAAGTGGCAAGCTTATTAAGAATTCATACCCTGTTCCCAAGACTGTAAATCAAGGTTCCCTGAAGCTCCAGTGAAGGGAGACAACACTTGCCATAGTGTCTCACAAAGAGTCGCTTGTGCAAACAAGACTGTACGTGGCTGGGAAGGAGTCCAAGGCAATGAACTGACCTGATAGAGGGATCTTATCACCATGTCTAGTGCAGGGATTAAAGCACATTTTGTGTGAGCTCTCAGGGCCGGTCACGGAGCGCACAGACCTGCTGGCAGTGTGGGGACTCCTGCTTTCACCCTGGCTGCCTGCTGTCTCTGGGGAATGAGAGCTGGGTTGGGGATGGTGGGTGCCTTCTGCTTCAGGGCTGTCTTGTGTTGTTGGTTGCAGAGTTTGTTCGCATGATGTCCCGTTGAAGATTATTCTCAGCCTAAAGAAGAATCAGCACCTTAGAGAGGGCAGAAGAGGACCTAGATGGAGCATCTAGCCCCGATGTTCCTACCTGAAGGTTTATCGGCTGGCTGCAATTAGGACATTGCAAGATGACCTGCTGCTCCTCCCTCATGGTGGTCCCCATGCCCCTCCACCCTTTCACACTGTGAAAGACTTGCAACTTCCTACAACTGGAACCATTCCTTGGAGATGATTGCAGGAAACTGCAGAGCCAGGACTTGCCATGATGCTTTCATGGGATATTTGCAACTTTAGACTCCTCCTCCCCAGCTTTATTCTCCCACCAGCTGCTGCAAAGCAAAACCAGGAGAAATCCTCTTGGCTTGGTGGATGAGGGCAAAGCCATTGGGACTGGTGGCAGCCTCAGGGCGTGCTCTGCACTTCTTGGTTTCCCTTGGTGAACCGTGTCTGTGTTTGCTGTCTCTGTGTGTGTGTCTATCTGTGTGGAGTTATTTATGCTTCCCCAGCTCTTATTTGCATCTCCTATGGTTATGTTTACTAAGAGTAAATTAAATACATGTCTTGCGGGGGGAAAGCGATAAAGATGCACGTTGAAATGATGTGGAGCCTGGATGTCCCTGTGAGAGGTGGTGGCTGGGCTGGGGGAGAAGGGCTTGGGCACGGGCACGTGCTGGTGTCTGCACCGGGGTCTGGAGGCCGGTCCTTCCCACAGGAAGGGGAGTCACTGCCGGCCACTAAGCCTGTCTCAGGACTGTGCCCTCTTTCCTGCTGTCTCCATGGTCAAGGGGCCTGGAGGTGCTTCACAGTGAGGGCAGTGTGGAGGGTCCCCCTCCCTGCGTCCCCTCCACTGGCACAGGGGCAGGTGAGAGCCCCTGTGGTACCGTGGCAAAGGAGCAATGGGAGAGAGGGCTCAGAGGAGAGCTGGGTGGGAGTGGGATAGGCAGCAATAGCCACTCCATTACACTTTCAGACCATTTCAAACACAACTGTGAGCACATACACAGTGGGACTGTGCTGCCCATGCCTGCAGCAGTGACCACGACAGCAGCCTCCAGGCCCTAGCAGCTGCTTCCAGACACATCAGGTGCTTATCCTCCTTCCCCTTTCCCCAAGATGGTCCCAACCTACCACTCCCTTCCCCTACTCCACCAGACTTATAGTTGTCCCCTTTCTCTATGCAGAGGCTCACTCACAAGTTGCCAGCACTAATTTCTGCTTGGCTTTGAAGGGCATCATCATTGCTCTGCTTTCCTCAGTGTGACTGGGAGCTGTTTTCCTCTCTGTCTCTTTAATCCAGCTGGAAGGTTAAGGACCAATATCTTCCAGCTTTCTGCATCTCCAATCTTTCACTTCCCAGGTTCTCTTCCAAATTCTTGGGGTCCACAAATCCATATCCCAAAGGAGGATTTTCTCTTCTGTCTTTCTGTTGCTGTGCCAACCAGCATAGCTGCAGAGATGGCTGATATCCCAGTAATGGAAAGAGTGTGTTTCCTCTTATATTTGTGTGTGTGTGTGTTTATACTTGTGTTTGCACAGCTGTGTGCACTGGGAAAAGTTTGTGTGTGTGCAGGTAAAAGCCAGGAGTGCAGATGGGCACCTGGGGGTGCAGCAGCAGAAGAGTTTGTGTGCAAGTGGGTGTATGCAAACTATGTGTGTGTATCTATGGAGCTGGTCCCATCTTAGAAATGTGTGTGTGAGCCAAGAAATTGGAAAATGGATATTTACAGATCTCTACATTTACTGGCACAGCAGCTGTATTGTGATTAGGAGGTGAGGGTGATAAATGGAACAGAGTCCAGAGTCCTGGGTAGTTATAAATGTGCTTAGGGTCACATTTATAGGGGAGAGAGAGACCTGTGCAGGCTGGTGTCTGCCAAAGGGAGTGCTAGTCCACAACTGTGCTTCACTTACAGTGGAGCCTGTTGAGGAAGGAGCTGCTTGTGGATGCAGAGCAGGACAGCTGTGTTGCAGAGCTGTGCCTGCCCCTGGGGACCAGTGACAGCTCAGGGCACATGCTTTGTGCCACAGCCAGTGTGCACAAGCTCAGTGGGCAATCAGAGGCCACAAATGTGGTGGCTGCCTCTGCCTGCTCCTTCCCAGACTCTGCTCTGACCAGACACGTCTTTTGCCCACAGAGTCAGATGGCAGGACACAGTCTTAATTTATTTAAAATGGTAACCCCATTTCTAGAGGCTGCACTCATCCACAGTGCAGCATCACAGTGGGTGAAGATGTTCTCTGCAAACTACAGCCATTTTCACTTAGGCAGGTCCCTGTGTCTGCACCGTGGCAGAGCTGTTCTTGTTTTCCAGACACCAGTACCAGGGGAAGGGTGGCTGCAGAACACCTTTGTGTCATTGCAGAGGCAGTCCTGGAGCCACAGCTACTTCCGAGGAAAGCTGAGTCTGCCAAATCATCTGCAGCTTTGTTCTGCCAGGTCTCACCATGATACTGTGAACAGGTCAGACAGGGCAGGTCTCAAAAGCCTTCATAATTTTTTCCCCCAGCAGAAGCTCTTGCTGCCAGTCTGATTTTACTTTCATAGAATCATAGAATCATAGAATCACAACAAACCCCAAATAATCCCGGGGAGTTTTACTATTTTCTTGTGCAGACAGGGGCAGAGATTAAAGCTCCAATCTAAGTAATCTAATTCCAGAGATAATCCTTTCACTCTCATCTCCAATTTGGTACCAGAGAGGCTTCCAGAGGGTTCCACATGGCAGGGCACAGCCGGTCCTCTCTGGGCACCTGAGCCCCGTAGCCCCATGCTGTTCAGGAGGTGGTCCAAGCAGTGGGGCTGGCTCACGTTGACTTCTTAGATGTCTCATTAGCCATGAGGTCTGCTTCTGACACACACATCTCTGTTGCTCCTTTTGGACATTCCAAATCCTGGTCCCATTTTACAGCAGGAAATGGCTGATACCCAAAACCTGTGCCCCACATCATTTGTGAATGATCAGGGCTGTAGGTAGACCAGGCAGGACTGATCCAAGACTGAGTCATTTTGGTTGCCAGGGGACAGGGAGAGATCAAGGGATTGAGAAGACGACCCTGAGCCTTTCACTTGTAGGTTACTGGTATAAATCCAGCCTGCATCAAGGGACTGACTGATGGCTCAGTGGATTAGTAACAGGATAGAGCCTTTGACATCTGGGGCACAAGCTGGCATCAAGTTGCTGGTGACTGCAAGTACTGATTCAGGGCAGCAGTGTAGGACATCATGGGCACAGGCCACACAGCATATCTGCTGTCCTCTGCCAGGGGCTGTGGCCAGCCCATGATCCAGGGCTCCTGCCCCTAGATGAGCACAGACACTGTCCCTCCTCACTTACTGCTGCCCTGTTAATCCCTCTTGCTTCATGATAGGCTGCTGATTCTTGGGAAATGATCACCCCCCCATAATTATTAGAAGAAGCTCTTCCTGGAGAGGCAGAGGAGGTATTGCAATGCTCCATGCCTTGCCCTCTAAAAAGGCTGAGTCCTCAGATGGAGGAGAAAGAGAGGGGTTTTCCCCTCTGTTCAAAGCCCTGCTGAACCGGGGGGCAATGGGTCACCTGCCTCAGCCCACTGGGGCCACACACAGCCCTCACTAGGACCTCTGCTGCCCTGGAGGGTTTCAGGACTGGAAATACGAGGATTCACACCCTTTGCTGTCTGTAACCTCTGCCCCCGCCATCCCTCCCGCCTGCTGATGATTTACTCCATCCCTCTTCCCACTTCACTTTCATAGCTCGTGGCAGTCACCTGGTGACACACAAAGTGTGTATGTGCTTTGAAGTTGTGCTCCTGACCTGAGCGCATCGCAGTTTAAGCTGAGAGATTAGAGAGGATCGTCTGTAATCAGTACAAATGAGCTCTAATGAGGCCTCCCTCGGCCTCGCCAACTGGACAGCATTGTCCTGGCCACGGCTGCCTGCACTCCTTTGGTAACGGAACTTGGGGGACACCCAACAGGTCACAAACACAGCAGGGATATGGCAGATTAGCCTGGATTTTATCAGATGCTGCCAGGGCTGGGGTCTGTAGCGCTGAGATGATTTGCCAGGAACCAGCATGAGGTGGCTGAATCTGGAGAGGTGTTAAGCGTGCGCATTTCACGCTACTCCTCTGGATGCGGTTTCCTAAGGCTCCTTGTAGCTTCAGGAAGCCCTTCCTGGCTGCAGTGCTGGCACGGGAGCACAGCAGTGCCATGTTTGCCCTGGTCTAGTTATATCATAAGCCCAAGAGCCGATGTGACAGCAGCAGGAACATGCTCTGGGGCACAGTCTGGCAAGGGGAGAGCAGGCTGGAGAGCAGGGGGTGGGTGGTTACGCACCCCCCCAAAACAGTTCACTTCTCCAAGGCTGTGGCTGGTTAAGAGGCCCCCAAGTGCATTACAAAAGCAACAAACCCGTTTAATTCTCAATCTGCAGCACCAAGTCTTTATTTCTAAAAGCAAACGCTTTGTAGCAGACTCAAATTAATAAAACATCATTGGGACTCAGGAGCAGCCGCTGCTAATGCAGCCGGAGCCTGGAGCACAGCCCCGAGGCCTGACCGGTGTCTGACGCCTCGAGGAGCACCGCGATCAGACAGGAGGGCAAACATAGAGGTGAACATTGAGTTATTCGCTCCCCCCGCCGTGTAGGGACTGAGTTTCGTTCAACCTCCATCTGGGATGTCTCACTCCAGCCCTCCCAAGACCTTGCCAAGGTCCTCCAGAAAAAAACACGATGTTACATTCTCCTATAAAGCGCAGCCCTGGGAGCAGCCCCGCTGGCCGTGTCACGGTCACCTCCCGCCTCCCCCTTCAGTGCCCGCTTTGCTTCTCATGCAGGTTACTGCGCTCCAAGGTGCCTTCACGCCACTGGCCGCCTCGCTCCTTACCGGGCGGGCGGCAGCTGCCTTCCCCCATCCTCCATGGCGGGGCCGAACAGGAGAATCGGCGCGTTCTACCGGGGCCGCGAACCAGGCCCGAGGGCTGCTGTTCAGAGCGCAGCGGGCACGGAGCTGCTGGGACGTGGCGGCGGGGCTCCCGCTGCCTCGCTCCCCTCCCGGCCCCTTCCCCGAGCGCTCCGGGCCCGCTCCGCTCCGCTGCGCCACTCGTTGCCCCGGCAACCCGCCGGCCGCGCTTCCCGCCGCCGCCCCGCGCTCCGCCGCGCTGGAGCCCCGCGATTGGCGGCGCGGAGGGGCGGGCTCTGCCCAGGCGGCCGGCGCTCGGGGCAGCTCGCCGGGCTGTCCCCGCTGCGGACACCGCTGGGAAGCCCCGTCTGTCTCTCCCGCTCCCTTCTGCGGAGCCGGTTCCCCCTCGTTCCCTTCCCGCGCGGGCGGTCCCGGTCCCGGCCCCGCGCCCCGGCCCGCAGGGACCCGCTCCAGCCACCGGCCCCGCGCCGCTCAGCCCGCCTGCCCACCGCCACCTCCCATTGGCCCGCCGCCGTATGAATATGCAAATACACAGCCGTGGCCGCCCAATAGCAGACAGGCAGTTATTTAATATTCGCGGTGCGGCGCGCGGATTGGCTGGCGCGCGCCCCGCCCCGGCAGCAGGGCAGGCCGCCCCCTGTCGGCGGCAGGAAGGGGCGGGCGCGGCGCCGGGAGCGCGACATGGTGGGCGCCGGTGCGCGCGGGGCGCCGCTGCTGCCGCCCGTGCTGCTGCTGCTGCCGCCGCTGCTGCTGCTGCGGGGCGCGGCGGGCGGCATCGCCGACAGCGTCGTCTGGGCCGTCAACGCGGGCGGCGATGCCCACGTGGACGTGAACGGCATCCACTTCCGCAAGGACCCGCTCGAGGGCCGCGTGGGCCGAGGTGAGGGCGGGGGGACGCACCGGGGGCGCGGGGGGGTTGTCGGCGGGGCTTCTCACGGGGTCCCGCTCCGCTGGCGCGGTGGGGTCCCGCCGTGCCAGCGGGGTGCGGGACCCGCGTGCTGCCGGCCCGCGGCGGAGCGGGGGGTATTCCCGCAGCGCGGCGGGGGCTCCGCTCCCGCAGCCGCCCGGGGACGGCGGGGCCCGCGGGGAGCGCCCGCACTTGTCACCCGCGGGACCGCGGCCACCTCCGTCCTCTCGCCGGGCCCAGCAGGGGCCGCATCCCCCGCCCCCGCGGACCCGGGGCCCCGGAGGCGGCGGGATGAGCCCTGCGGGATGGTGTCCTCAGGCTGCGGGGTTGTGTAATGCCGGGAGGGAAGTGGCTCCGCGCGGGCTTGGAGCGGGATTTCGGCTGGAAAGGCTGCCAGCCTGGCCGCGTGCGGCCGCCGGGATCCTTCTTTCTCCCGTTTTCCACTGAGCAGCCCGGCTTCCACAGCAGGACCTGCCGGTTCGCAGTCAGCCCGCAGCACACACCTTGCAGTCAGAACACGCACTGCCCGCCCTCCGCAGCCGGGTCCGGATCGCTGGCGGTGCGGGCTGATGGTTGCAGCGTTCTGGTCCTGCTGGGCCCGAGCAGAGGGAAAGTGCAGCTGGCTGGTCTGCTCCATGCCCCAGTCCTGGCAGGGTGTTCAAGGGCAGAGACACAAGCAGAAGTAGAGGCAGATGGGATATCATCAGCTGCTCTAGCTACTGATCAGTAAAATCTTCACTCTACTAGTTAGAACAGAATGTAGAACTAATACTGCACTTGGGTTACCTTTTCTTACTTCCTTTGAAACCACTCCAGTTGTATGAATTGTGCATGTTTCTGATAATTAGTGCACCGAAACTTAGTTGATTCACAGATGTATAAAACGTTAGCTGTGCTGAGCTGCTCTGCAGTCATTTCCAGGTGGAGTGTGGAGAAGATGAGCTATCTGTTGACTTTTGAGTCTAACCTTTGCTGTTTCCATGTAGGATGGTGAGGATTTTCCTGTGCTATACAGCTGGAACTGCCATTGCTTACCCTGCATGAGTGCTGTCCCAAATGGAGAGCCTTTTGGGCACAGTGGATGCAGGAGGGGTTACATTTAAGTTCTAATATGGTTTGTTTCTCACACCCATGGAAGCTGGTGCCCCAATTGCCCAACATGCCTTGACTGCTGTAGGTCAGCTTCCCTTCATAGACCTCTCACATGTGTCACTTGAATGTCCTTGTGGACTGGAACAATTTATTTCTGAGTTGAGGAGAAAAAAGGGTCTTTCTCAAGCACATTGTGACATGTTCTTCCTTTGGGGAAAGCCTGTGGTGTCTCCTCTGCACAGCAGGCCATTGCAGTAATTCTGCTTCAGCCAGTGGTGCCAGGCACAGTGAAGACTTTACCCCTTTGAGCTCTCAGCTGCATTTCCCTCAATGGCTTTTTATTGCACCATTGTTCGTTTTCTCTGGGTTCCTCTGTGTTGATAGGCATGTAATGGCTTCAGCAGAAATATATGGCTGACTAGGAGGAAATGACCTAGGGATAGTAATTCTGGGCTGTCCTGCCTTTGGGCAAATTAAAACCTTTTTTTTCAAGCCTCAGTTCAGCCGCTGTACCCTGAAGGACTGAATGTGCTGATGGCAATTACAGAATTAGGCAGGTGCCAGGCATAGTTGAGTTACAGCTTGATGGGCACTGCTTGCTCCCAGTGAGCACCCAGCCTGCTGTAAAACCCAGCTCGCCTCCACAGCTCTGTCAGCAGGGCTCTGACACGCAGGTGACAGGTCTTCCTCTCCAGTTACCTTCTTGGCTATTAAAGGACTTGCTTCCTATGCAGGCTTTCCTCTAATAGAAACGTACTTCTGTGGAGTCCTTGGTTCGCTGTCACTGTAATCTGTAGCTGGCCAGAAATACCTGTGTGGGAGGACAGGTTAAACTTTTCACCCTCTGTGTTTCTGGTGATTGGAGTGTTCAGTCCTTGCGCCCAGGTTTGGGTGGTAAAGAGAAGCGGACGATCGCCTGAACAGCTCTGTGTGAAACAGGAGACTAAGAACTGGCATTAATTTCCTCTCACTCATTTGCATTGGCTCTGTCTTTGGCAACGTGCTCTGGGTTAGTAGTTCTTGCTTTGTCTTGGCTGATGCAGTGTCTGTTCCCATGGAAATGGGGTTGGAAGTGGTAAGTGTCAGCAGAGAACTTCGTCTGGATCAACTTCTCCTGCCTCAAGTGCCAGTGGGCAGATGGTGTCCACAGTCTTCCCTCCTGCCCCTGCTCCGCTGGGGAGTCATTTGATTTGCAGCTCTGGAGGCATTGCATCAGTTTGCATTTGTACAGTAACCCTGGCACAATAAAATGCCAAGTCAAGTTAAAGTCTTTTGGGGGCTGCTCGAGACGTGGTGAAACAATGAATGAGAAGAGGCAAATTTTATGATTTCTCTTGTTTTGTCAGTTATTGTCCTGTTTAGGAATGTTGTTTGGACCCTTCTCGGGGGGCTGTTCGGATGGCTGCAGACAGCACCCACTTCAGCTGGGTGGATGTGAGAACTGCAGCTGATGGAGCTGTTGGTGCTCTTGAAACCCTTGTGTATCTTGCTTCCTTCTTCCTGTCTTCAAGCTGACAGTATTGCAGGGCTGCAATGAGAAGAAAGGGTGTTGTAAGATACCTAATGCTTTTCACACTTCTGCCATCCCCTAGGTTTTCACTTGAGAGGGATGAGTCTCTAAAACCTGATGCCATCAACTGCTACCTTCAAATCTGTTGTGTCAATGAGTCAAGTCAGTCCTGTGCCCACTGTTTTTGTTTTCTACTCAGAGTTTGAGATTTGAAAATACCGTAAAAATATTCTAGGTGTTTTTCCTCTTAGGAACAAGATCCAGTGGCCAAGTCTTTCGGCTTTGTGCACTGTTTGTGAAACAAGCTCTTCTTTCTGAAATGGTGCAAGTGAATTTACTTTGTCTGGACTGCAGCAGGTCCAGAGCTGTTTTCCTACAGGGCTGGGGTTCCGGGGCTTTGGCTCCCTCTGCTTCTGCTCCAGTAGTGCCGCCACCTGGTCAGAGCAAGGAGGGGAGACGGGTCTGACAAGGATGCAAGTACCACTTGTGGAGTTAAGCACTGTAAGAGTATATGAAGTGTTTCTTGCATGTGCCTCAGAAATTAACCCCTCCTCTCACTCTTTTGTGCTTGAAACCCAGCTTCTGACTACGGGATGAAGCTGCCAATCCTGCGGTCCAACGCAGAAGACCAGATTCTGTACCAGACCGAGCGCTACAATGAGGAAACCTTTGGCTATGAAGTTCCCATCAAAGAGGAGGGTGACTATGTGCTGGTGTTGAAGTTTGCAGAGGTCTATTTTGCACAGTCTCAACAGAAGGTAAGCAACAGCTCCTGTGTGTCTTTGATGTGAGTTCCTGGCTATGACTGTGTGTGCTCAGGTTGCCTCTGCTGCTTTGCATGCTGGAGGAAGGAGTGAAGTAAGGCACTGATGGTTAACTTTGATCCTAGAGCTCTCACGGGCTCTGAAACTTTAGAGCTCTCTCCCACGTTTCAGCTATACAGTCAGACTGGAAAACTGCATTTCAAAGCATTGAAAAACCATGTTCAACTAAACATAACTAGCAATAGAGTTTTATGACCTGTTTAGGCTGTGCTGGTTTTGAAGAGTTTTTTTACGTTTTTCCTGAACAGTTGTTCCTGCCGTGACAGCACAGTTGTGTTGGAGGAAGTATTGCACAGATTAAAGCAGGGAGGTGATCTGGAACCTACTCAAAACAATTTTTACAAATGAAATAAGACTTGATACTGGTTCAGTCTGATCCTGAAAGCACAGAATTAAATTTGCCCTCTTTATTGCTCTTGTCCACTTTTGAAATACCTTGTGTGCAGAGGTGGAAACAGAAGCACAAAGAACTCAAAGCCCTGTGATAAATCGGGGTAGGAGTGGTTTGTGTAATAGCCTGTCTTTCCCTTGACTCCATCAGCTTCTTTAGAGCTGATCTCCTTAAGCACTGTGCTGCCTTCCTGCCAGAGAGGTATTTCAGGGAACAGAACTGGTGGGGCTGGCTTACAGAACGGATGCAAAAAGCAGCTTCAGATTAAACTGAAGGGCTGAGGCATCTTTGGTTCCTCTTCCTTGATGTGGTTCTGCTGGGATTCCCCAGGTGCTGAGTGAAGTTTTGAGTCATTGCAGCCCTGAGGAGGACTTTCACTATGAATTCACAGATGTGGTTAGCAGTTAAACATTTTACCTCCTTCAAACCCTGTGTTCTTCACCAGCTTGTTTCCTCCTCTCTGTTCTGCTGCAGGCTGTTAGTTAGAAATGGCTTCACTCCCTAGAGTGTGGTGTGCCACAGCCACCCCGGGGTGGTAGGAGCAGGTCCTCAGACAGGAGGTGGAAAGAAAGTTGTGAAAGAAAAGCATGAATAAACCAGAATAAAATTCTTCTGTCCTCAGTTCAGAACAGCAGATGTAGGGGGTATTTTAAAAGGAGGAGGCAGGTTCCAGGGTATTTGAAAGCAAGGTTAATGCTTCAGTATCTCTACCTGGCTGCTTCGGGCTCTGAATCCTTCCCAAGGGAGTGGGCAGTGCATGTTACAATGCTTTCAGGTCCTGGGTGCATAACAAGCAGAGACCTTTCCTGTTCTGTTCCCATTTCAGCTGTTACGTGCCTGAATCTGTTCTGACTCTCTGTCATTTCTTTCACCCTGAAGGTATTTGATGTTCGCTTGAACGGCCACGTGGTGGTGAAAGACTTGGACATTTTTGACAGAGTTGGACACAGCACAGCTCACGATGAGATCATTCCCATGAGTATCAAAAAGGGGAAACTGAGTGTCCAGGGGGAGGTTTCCACGTTCACGGGGAAGCTCCACATTGAGTTTGTAAAGGTAATAAGCTTTCTAGGGCAGAGCCCTGATCTTCCCTTTCTCCTTGTTCCCCAGCTGTGCAGTGCAGCTCTGTGCTGGAGGAGAGGGGATGGGATGTGGGGAGACCATTCCTTGCCTCAGAACTGCAGCGCTGACTGCTGCCTTTGCTTTCTCTAGGGCTACTACGACAATCCGAAAATCTGTGCCCTATACATTCTGCAAGGAACAGTGGAAGGTAAGCACAGGTTTTGAGCCAGAAGGCTCTTCTCCCTTGGAGAGCAGCCGGTTGCTTCTCAGACTATGAGATCATAGCTCTTGCTGACCCACATCTGCCAAAATTGTTTCTCTCTCAGTGAGTTCCCACAGAGTGCAGTTGCGGAGTGAAGTAGGTGTGTAATGTCCTCGTTCTCCTCCAAGTCACAAATCCTGTCATTTTGGAACGAGAAAAATCAGTTTGTTTTGGAACTTCTGTATATGGAGGAGAAAAGGGAACACATCTGGTCAGTCTCAGCTTATAGCTACAGATGCATTCCCTCTGGCCTTGGATGTCAGCAGCAGCCCTGCAGACAAGTAATTTACAGAGTTCTTTTAGCTGGTACTTAAGTGTTTCTTACCTGGAGCTTCATTTTGCCTTCTCAGCTTGAGGACAAGGCATTGTTTTCTTACTAGGTATCAGATCCTCTAGGTAGCAGTGGGGAGTGCTAGAAAAGTTCTTGTACTTCCATCACACCCTTTGTAAGTGTGCTGGACTGGAAGCCCCTCTGGCTCCCGAACAGGGGGTGTTTAGGACCCCTCTCACCAAACCATCACTTTGCTTTACCGTTAGTCAGATTTCCAAGTGATGCTGAAGATTTGGTGAGAACCTTGTGGCCAGGTGGCACTTTGCTGTGTGGGGGACCTGCAGTTCATGCCCCAGGCTCAGAGGGCTGGATTTGAGTGGGGTAGGACCATGTTGCTCTCTGGTAGCTGTGGGGTTGGGGGGTGCAGTGATGGGGGGGTAGGACTGTTCATGGAAAGGGTTTTCCATTTCCTGTTTGCACCTGTATCTGCTGGTCCTGCAGACAGCAGGTGCTTGTTCTTGCTTAGATCTCCCTGAGCAGCTGCAGTATCTGACTGTGTGCTCTGTGCATTAACTTCTCTGTGTGACACCTGGATGGGGTGGAAGGATGTAGTTTTTTTTGCAGACTGGATTTTTGGATGCTCTTACCTCATGGAGGAAAGAAACAGTGGTGTGATCCTCTGTGAGGAGGGAGGATGTTCCTGTCTTCTGGGGTGTTCTGGCTGTGGTTTCAGTGTGGTGTCAGGTGCCCTCTTGCCGGTGTTCATGTTGGATCAGGGAGAGGGGAAGGAAGGGAGTGTCTCCAGTGATCTCCCAATTCACATCCTGCCTCATTGCAACCTTTTATCTTGTCCAACAGATGTCCCAAAGCTGCAACCGCACCCTGGTCTGGAGAAAAAAGAGGAGGATGATGACGAAGATGAGTATGACGATGGCTCCAGTGTCAAAAAACAGGCAAATAAGAACCGGGTTCAGTCAGGCCCACGCACACCAAACCCCTATGCCTCGGACAACAGCAGCCTCATGTTTCCTATACTGGTGGCCTTTGGTGTCTTCATTCCTACCCTCTTCTGCCTCTGCCGGTTGTGAGAGCAAGCCCCACAGTGCATCAGCCCAGGGGCTGGGAGGGAAGGAGTTGGACCAAACACGGTTGCTTTCAATTTCTCCATATTGTTCATAATTTAAGGAAAAAAAAAAAAAGAAAAAAAAGATGATTCATTTGGAATGAATAGCAATGAATAGCAGGTCCAGGTAAGAGGGAGCTTACCTTCCCCCTGCCAGCAAGCAGCAAGGCCCTCGCCTTCCCCTTTGCACCACGTGCAGGCTCCAATTCTCCCTGGGGCATCCGAGAATGAACTGAGTCCTGGCTGGCTGTGTTCTGGGCTGTTGAAAGCTGATGCTACCAGTCCTGGGCCACTTCCCACACTGAGGGATAGCAATGTGCTGCGAGATCTCTGCCTTTACTGGGTGGAATACGGTTCCTTAATCAGGGAAGCAGCTCTTAAAACAAGGCCTGGGTACACGTCCAGGAGCGTGGAAGTGTTGTGGTGCTGTTGGGTGTCAAACGACTGTGGAGGACAGAGCCTGGCTCGGCATCTCCCTGAGTGTGTGCGGCACGATGTATGGTACTCGCCTGCCTGAAGATCCCAAGACTCCAGCTCTCCATCCAGCCTTCGTGGAGACAGTCCCCTCCTAGGACTGCGAGCTGCACCAGGAGCAGAGGGATTTATCCGGCCTGATTTGCTGCACCAGTTGGGAGAGACTTTCCTAGTTTGGCAGTTGCAATGTCTGTTCCATCGCAGAGGGATTCTGCTGTAGCCTGCGAGAGGCTGACGTTGTTGGCGTCTGATCAGATGCACTTGTTTTCTGTATTGATTATTGATTATGGCTTTTGTTTCCTTTAATATCCTTTTATTTTCGAAGGTTTTGTTTCAAGCCCAGTTCCTTGTTTTGCCCTTTGTAGCAAGTGACCTCTCCTTTGGAAGAAGCTGAGGATCAGGTGACCTAGAGAGGAACCTGGTCAAGGACTTGTTCCTTGACCTTCCTAAGGGTTAGCTCCCTTCTCCATGACTCTGAACAACCTGTGCTGTAGGACAGAGCGGAGCAACCTGGTGGATGCTCCCTGTGAGCTCTCATTCCCTGTGTAGGGATCAGGCCTCCCTGCAGCAGTGAGAAATGGAGCTGGTCAATGTTTACAGTGAGCTCGGCCTTTTGCATATCCAGGCAGCGTAGCAAAGGGGCAGATGTCCAACATTTCAGTCCTGGAGAGCAAGGTGGTTTGTTGCCATCCAGAGATCTGAAAGTGAGCAGAACACTGGAGAAAAGGTCACCTGCTTTCCCCAGGGATGTTTCTGCAAGAGGCTTTTGTTTCCACATGCAGAGCCTGTGCCTGCCTGACAGAGGCTGAACAGAGTGAAAGCTGCTGCTGCTCCTGCTGATCCAGAGCTGCAGGCCCTGAGGAGCTGCCTTTCCATGGTTTTGGCCTCCAACATGTTGAGCATTTCTGGCTGGCAGGAGGGAGATATTCTGTGCTGGAGCAGGATCTGTCCCAGGCAGGATTGGGTCCCTGTGGGTCAGCTTCGATGCCGCTGAGCTCTGGGCTTACAGAATGCTTTACCTCAAACTCTCTCCATTGTCCTCAGAAGTGTTCTGTCTTTCCCCAGAGCAGTGGCACTGAGCAGTGACCTCCGTGCTGCTCTGCCTCTCTGGGCCTGTGTTTTCCCAGCAGTTGTTCCTGGGTTTGATCCCCTGTGGTGGCTCAGCCTTTGAGCTGAGCAGGGTCGGCAGAATTGCATTGTTTCTGGAGAGGGACCTGGAGAGCAGCCTTTTCTCTTCTGCTGGACCCAGGCAGCTGAAGCCTTCACTCCCTCCTTACCCTCAACTGTGATAGGAGCTGTCAGCTCAGGGGCTTCAGGCTGGGAGCTGGGGGAGGTGACAAAGTGCTGCTCTCTGCAGCAGTGCCACTGAACCTTTTCTGATCACACACATCACTGCTATAGGCCTGACCCTAATTCTGTCTCTGTGAGCTGAAAAACAAGCAGGATCTTAATTATCTTCTCTCCAACTGCATAAATGGCAACAGCCAGTTTGGGAGAAGCAAGAGTCCTTGCCCTAGTTAAAGGGGAAGACAGGCTTTAAGGAGAGCAAATTCTAAAGAACAAACCTCAGGATGAAAAGGTGGTAAGCTTGAAGTGTTCTGCTTCATCTTCTAGCTGCTGTTAAAATCCTAATACTTATAAAACTCATAAAACACGAGCTCTGTTTTGTTCGGTGACAGCGCCTGCAGGGATTCTCCAGCTTTTTTGGGATTGCTCTAACTGGAGCACAGAGACATTTAGATCTTTATCAGTTTTGAGAAGCATGAACTGCGCTGATTTGTTAAGCAAAGAACCCGGGGTTGAAAACAGGCATCTCTGTAAGGAGCTGCTCTCCTCCAGGCCTTTTAGGTTGCATTTTATTTGAGCATCCTTGAAGCGAGGAGTCACTCGGCTTCTTGTGGCTCACCCAGTAATCTGCACCTTGCCTGGCATGGGAAAAGGGATGTGCATTTAGATGTGCAAAAGTCGGAGACAAGTCTTCTAGGGTAGTTTATCCCAGCCTTTCCTGGCAAGCCAGGGCATCCATTTGGTGCCATCAGCTGCCCCAAGGCAGAGCTGTGCAGTGTGATGTTGTGTTCCAGTTGCTCAGTTTAAATGAATCTGTCTTATTTGAATAAGAATAGGGAGGAGGAATAGTTCATGGCTTCAATTTAGTTGCTTTGACTCTGGTTTTATGCGTCTTTGTCACTACAAAGCTGGTGTCTGGGTGGTTCCTGACCCTGTTAAGGTGCTATGAGCAGTTTCCTTGTTGATCCATCCCCTCCTGACAGGTTTGCCTTGAAGGAGCCTTCAAACAGAGCATGTGGGAGCACAGAGGGTGGTAGAGGGTGGCCAGTCAGCACCTTGCTGGGAATGGTGTACTCTGGCTCCCCTTGCCATCTCTGTCTAGTATCTGCAAACCAGATAAATGGGTCCTGAGCAGGGAAAGAAAAAGTTTGGGCTGTCTGTAGCTGTCCAGAATGTGTGTTTGAGGGAATATCCAAAACACTGTTTAAGTGAGGCAGGTTAGAGACAAGCCTGTTTGTGCTGATTCCTCCCACCAGCAGCAGGCACATGGAGCACAGCAGTGTGAGGAGCTGGGTCAGAACAGACCTGGCTTGATTCATGTTGTGTAGAGAGGGGCAGATAAGGCAATTTTAATAAAGCTTCCACTTAATAAAGGGCAAATGACACCTCTGATCATGTTTCGGGCCTGGATGCAGTCTCAGCGTGGTGGTTTCAAAGCCTATTTTAATTGCCCCATCAGCCCCTCCTTTAAGCCAGGCCCTTTTCCCCTTCTGTGTGTGACTAAACATCTCTGACCCTTTTGAGTGTCCCAGGTGGCAGTGAGCAGAAACCCAAATGAATTCCCTTCTCTTTTTGGTGCCTTTGTCTCAGGCTTTGAATAAAAGTCTATTTGAAGGAGCTTCTTTTTTTTTTTTAAGGAGCTTCTGAGTTTTTTCTTTTTCCCCAAGGGACAGACATTCCCTTCCCTTGAGATCAGCTGGGGACTGTCTCCCTGTCCCTGGATGCCACCTCTGGAGGTCACAGCTGAAGCAGAGAACTGTGAGCAAATATCTTTGTTTCCAGCCCTTGAGATCAATGGAAGAAAAGCCTAACAAGGGATGGAAGAACTGGAAGAGCTCCTTCAGGTCCCAGGAATCTCCTGAAGGCAGGATGGAGAACTTCCAGACAGTCTGGTGCCTGTGTGTCTGTGCAGTTCAGAGCTGAGTGAGTCATGGCTGGGTCCTGGTGCTTACAGCTTCTGGGTGAAGAGGGGGGCTTGGGGGGTCCTGCGCCCCAAATTTACTTGCTGAGGTCTTGCCTTGTGCTGTTCAGGTCTGAACAGGGAGCAGGGACCTCTGCGTTGTCCCTTGGCCTTCCCTAAGTTGAAATGGGATTGCAACAGCCAGGGAAGTGTCTTGATATGGGAACTCTGGGCCGGACAGGCCTGTTGCTGATGGAAAACAGCAGGAGGAGGGAGAGGACCATCAGGGCAGGTTCAACCCTTGCTGTGAGACAGATACCGAGCAGCTGCAAAGTACCAAATGTTTCAGACTCTGTTTGGTGCTTAAATGTGGGAGAGATCCGTCTGCTTCTTGCACTTATGGTGAGGAGGGAAATACCCTCGCTGAGAATCCAAGGGAAATGGGAGCTGGGCCAGCACTGAGCTAATTTACCTACTGGCTCTTCTGCATCTCCCCAACAAATGCCAAAGCCTAATACAATTCAAGGATGCCATTTTATTGTCGGCCTGGTTCCACCAGTCTGTCCTCACTGGCTGGTCCCGAGTAGGCTCACACAAGTGTTCTCAAACGGCACAAACACACCAGGCTGGAGCTGGGAAGGCTCAGAAACGTGATCACACGAGTGGGCCTCCTGTGCTGCACCTCTGCTTTGCGCTGCCCAGCAGGTCTGGGGCACGTGCACTCATCTTGGATCCAAAGGATTTGTCCCAGGAGTATAAGTAGCATTGAAAGGTGCTGGGCTGGATGGGAGAGGCGAAAGCAGGTCCATGTCTTCCGGGACTCTGGCTTGCTCAGAGTTTATTGCTGTATATTAAATACTATTTTTGAAGATTGAGGGGAAGATGAGGGAGGGGGAGGGATGTGACGATGCTGTCCCCAGTCTGATCAATGGGATGCTACTGCAGGTTATTGATAGGTTTTGAATTTTTTTTTGTTTGTTTCTCAAAAAGTGCTTTATATATAAAAAAAAAATTTCAACAAAACACATGCTTTCCTCCCTCCTAAAAACAGTGCTGGCTGATTAGAACATGTGAATAATCTTTTGCAAACATCAAAGGTCTCTGCTAAAGAGTTTGTGTGATGGAGATTTGAAGGCGAGGGGCAAAGTACAGCTTGAACCAGTTTTTAACTGGGGAGAGTGTGAATCCAGGAAATGCAGGATCTCTGCCCTGGAGTTGTTCCCAGTCACAAGTGAGGGGGATATGTTTTTCCTGTGCTGCCATGGCTGTTCTGTCACACCGTGGCAGTTCCTGTGCTGGGGTGCTGGAGCAAAACAGTGGCTGGAAACTTCCTGGCAAGTGAGGGCTTGAATATTTTGTGGTTTCCTCTGGGGCTTCGTGTCTTCAGAGCTTTTGGTAAAGCAGCCCCGGAGCCTGTGAGAGCAGAGGCAGCATTTGTGCTCGTGGCAGGAGGCAGCAGCCAGGACTGTGAGAGGTGACAGTGGTGTTTGGGTCCCATCAGTGCAGCACTTTTAGCATTGGCAGATGGTCCCACCACTCCATAGTGCCTGGCTGGGGATGTGTGGAAGTAACCCATACCCTTGGCATTAAAGACATATCACAAACTAGGTAAAGCTGCAGGTCTAAGATTTACCTGTAAAGACTAAAGCAGATGGGAGAGATCCCCATCTGTGTCTGTCACTAGTACAAAGGGGTTTTAAGGAGGATTTTTTTATTTTACTGTCCGTTGCTTTGTGTTCTAACAACTTGCAGTGACATTTTTTTAGTTTGTTTTGCAGCGAGCTTGGCCCCTGGGTGAAAAGCACAGATATCTATTTCTGATTGCATCGGCTTTGCAGGGACTAGTTTGGGGGGAAAGATGGGTGTGGGGGTGGGCTATTTTATTTTTGGTACACGGTAGCAGTTTTATTTTTTAATTTCCCCAGGATGTTTGGTTGAGGGAATGTTCTGAAATCTACTGTCTGGCAGTTTGACCAGCAGTGTGCTAAAGGAAAATAAACAAAATTATATTGTCACTTGGATGAGATGGTCCCTCTTTTCTGGTGGTAGGGGCAGAGGAGCCCCCTCTGGCTTTTCCACTCAGAGCCTCTCCCTGACACTGCCTCCGGCACAGCCCTGGTGTTGGCACAGCCCTGGTGTTCTCTTGCCAGTCATTTTGGGCTATTAAGTGCAAGTTGAATGGTACAACATCCTGTTAAAAGTGCTGATGCAGACCTTGTTGCTTCCTGCTCAGATAAGGAGCACCAGAGATGTAATCTGCCTTCTGGGGCTTTGCAAGCTGCCCCCATTTCAGCTTGAAGCTGCATCAGAGGTGGGCAGGCAGGGCTGGAGCTGGAACAGAGAGAAGGCAGCACCTTTGTGTTCTAGGTGTCTAGGTTCTTGGGGGTACAAGGGGCTCTAGCCCCATGCAGAACAGCTGCTCTTCCAGACAGCCTGGCTGTGTCCTTCCCAGGGCACAGGATGGAGGGACCGACCCCATGCAGTGAGGAGGGTTTAGGAGCCTTGGCTGGACAGGCTTTTGTGAAATAGCTTTTGGTTGGCAGTAGGAGGTGCGTTCTGCTCGCAAGCAGCAGCAAACATCACTAACCACGGCTCTAAATGTGCTTCTGCTCATGGGGAGCATGTTCAGTGTTGGTTGGAGACCGAAAAGAGGATGCAGATGTTTCTTATTCTTGCCCCAGTTCCCCAAAGGGCTGGAGGTGGGCTGCCCCTCTTTGGGAGGAAATGCATCCTTTCCTCCGTCTGATGCTCCTGTGAGTCACTCCAAGTGGGACCTCCCCAGTCCCTCCCACCAGGCTCAGGACTGGTCCGGGGTCTGCTGCTGTCACCTCCGGTGTGCCCGGGGTGTCCCCAGGCCCGGGCAGCAGGGGGGTGTCGCTCCATGGCATCCCCTTGCTGACACCGTACCGGCTCCTCGAAAAGTGCCCTAAACAGACCGTCCCATGACCACACCGGGGCTCTCGGGGGACACCCGCTCTGTGATCCCCGGCCGTACTTTCGTCACCGGGGTGATGCCAGCGAGGGGTGATGCCCGGCTCCCCAGGCAGGAGCGGGGCGGGGGCTGGCTGCCGGCAGCGGGGCAGCGGGAGGAGGGCTGGTTTTGTTTGTTTCTTGTGGTTTTTTTTCCCCTCAGGTAACTCCCCTTCCCCTCCGGCCCGTCCCGCTGCGCACCCGGGGGTCCCGATGCCGCGGCTCTGGGGTCACCCATCCGGGCGCGGCCGCGCCGGGCCCTGCTGAGCTTCGGGCGCGGCGTTGCTGGGCAACGGCCCCCTTGCCCCGCCCCGCCCCGCGCTCCCATAGCTACCGAGGCGGGCGGCGGCCATCTTGGCGGCGGCCATGAGCGGCTCCAGGGCGCGGGCGGCGGCGGCAGCGGCGGGACCGGACAAGAAGCCGCCGCCGGGATCCGCGGGGCCGCTGAGCCGCCTGCGGGGCCGACGCGGATCGGCCGACGCGGCGCCGCGGCCGCCCTGGACCGAGTCCGAGTTGCTGGCGCTGGAGACCGTCCGGCCCGAGCACGTCCTGGGGCTGTGCCGGGTGACGGAGAGTGAGTGAGGGCCGGGCCCGGCGCGGCGGGGGCTCCGCGGGGCTCTGCGGGACGGGCCCCCGGGGCGGGAGCGGCGGGTCCCCGGGGGAAGCGGCGGGGACGGGGCACTCGGGCGGCGGTGGCCGCAGCAGAGCGGGGTGTGCCCACCGACAGCTTCCTTACAACTTCCAGAAAGTTTGGGGTGTTTGGGGTTTTTTTTTGTGGGTTTTTCGTTTTGTCTTTGTTTTCTGCTGGGATGCTGATCTCTGCTTTTCTGCCCCGATCCTTTCCCTTTCTCCCTCCGCTACCTGGCACCTACCGTGCCTTTGTTTCTTCTATCCTTAACTTTGCCCTGCTTTCATGAAGCTTCTGCAAAACAATGAGCCCCTTAACGGGCTGGCGGTAGCAAAAAAAATTTGGTAAGTGATCAGGGGTATTTTGAAATGTTACTATATGTTTTTTCTCTCTTCTAGATTATTTATGCAAACCTGAGGACAACATTTACAACATTGACTTCACTAGGTTTAAGATCCGGGACCTTGAAACTGGAACAGTGCTGTTTGAAATTGCAAAGCCATCTGCCTCAGGTACATCATACTAACATTGCAGGGACAGTAGACACTCAGAGAGCTGAGAAGTTGCAATGCAGGACACATGCAGACCAAACAGAAAGGTCCTTTGGTATGTCCTGGTGACTGAATTCCTTGCCTTTGAGCATAGGACTGAGTTTATCTCTGCTGAGAAACTTGTCATAAAAATGTGATTTTCGTGAGATGGGGGAGTCCTATCAGCTGCAAATCTTTCCTTTTTGGGCTTGTTATGGTACAGAGTTGGTTTCATGTGCTTTCGTGTGATGGGGTGTATCCTGTGAGGTCAGCTCTGAAGCCACCAAATACCAACTGTCACTGCAAATGTTTTAGATTTTTACTTAGTGCCAGTATAAGAATCAGACCAATTATTAAATGTATTTACGTTAGGTACCTAAGCAATAGCTTAAGTATCACCTTACATGGACACACAGTATCAGCAGAGTAACTCTGAGCACAACGTGTGTTTTCCAGAGCACGATGAGGAGGATGAGGAGGACAGCAGTGAACTGGATGCGAGTGCAGGTCGCTTCGTTCGGTACCAGTTCACCCCAGCGTTCCTCCGGCTTCGGACCGTTGGTGCAACGTGAGTAGGGATTCAT
The DNA here is from genome assembly GCF_003945725.1 of Corapipo altera. NCBI lineage: Eukaryota > Metazoa > Chordata > Aves > Passeriformes > Pipridae > Corapipo > Corapipo altera. The sequence goes on from NW_020884941.1 coordinate 2,419,118, forward strand.
GGAATGAGGGGAGAGTCGGGTGTTTACAAAGTGTCACTTGACAGTTTATAACAAAACTGTGTCAAAGACTGGAGAGGACCCATCTTACACTACAAATATCGATGTCTCTCTCTGGAATGATCTGTTGCACACTTGTGTAGCCTCAGGTCCAAGGCTCTGTTCTTCCCAATAGGAAGAGAGGTATATCATCTTAGCTTTTTCCTACTTTCTGTGTGCAGAGTGGAATTCACAGTGGGAGAAAAGCCAGTATCAAACTTCCGAATGATTGAGAGGCATTACTTCCGAGATCGTTTGCTGAAGAACTTTGACTTTGATTTTGGCTTCTGCATCCCCAGTAGCAGGAACACATGTGAACACATCTATGAATTCCCTCAGCTCTCAGAAGACCTTAGTAAGTACCTCCTTTGCCACACTGAGTGGTGTTTTGTTTGCGTGCATCTGCTCATTTTCTCCCTATCTCCGCTTGTAAAAGAAGTTGTGACTGGGATGGAGGCGACAGGAACAGATACAAGTTCCTGGTTTAAGCAGTGTGTAATCTTGTCTGAATTACACATTTGTGCTGCTAAGCCTCCTCCTTTGAAAATGAAAGCCTAAGACAACCTGTGCTAAGTCACAGGCTGCGAGCACTGATCAGAGTCAGAGGGCTGACACACCTAATGCCTCCTGGTGTAGCCCAGAAGAAAACAAAATCCTGAAAAGGGGTTCTTTTGGTAGCCACCCATCTGTTTTCAGCACTTGCTTTGTTAGGGCTTGAGCCTCCTGCTTTGGAACAGAAGTGAGGGGGTGTGTTTGAGCCTGCCTAGATCTCTGCAAATACACATTGTGTGGGGTATGTTGACCTCAGGGGGTGGATGGAGCAGGAGCACGTGAGCCCTCCTGGGGCTGCCTGGATGCAGGAGGAGACACAGGGTTTGTACCCTGCCTGTGTACGTGTGGGGAGTGCTCCTTCTGCTTATAGATGTGATCACTGCTCTGCTCCAGTCACCGCTCTGACAGTTGCCAAGGTCCTTTTGAGTAAAATTGCTTGATCCCCCTTTATTTGCTTTTAACAGCACTTGTCTTGTGAATAGGAAGAAAGGGCAGGCCGGAGCCTTTGAAGTGCGCTCAGCAGCAGTTGGCTTCTCTCCCTTGGGTAGGGCAGAGCATCAGCCTGGTAAATGCAGTGGAGTGGCAGAGCCCTTTTTATCCTGACAGTGGCAGGCTGTTGAATGTAATGAAGCTTTCTCTTTACAGTCCGTCTGATGGTTGAAAACCCGTACGAGACGCGCTCGGACAGCTTTTACTTTGTGGACAACAAGTTGATAATGCACAACAAGGCCGACTATGCTTACAATGGGGGACAGTAGCCATCCTGTCTGCTGGATGCTGTGATGCCATTAACCATTCCAGATGTGCAGGAGCGGACTGGAGTTGCTGTCTCGTGCAACAAGGCTTCTTGCCAAACCTTTTCTCCGTGCATGAGGCTGAGGACATGAAGCAAAGGCGAAGGCTCCTGAAGGAAATCTCCCTGCAACACTTCTCTGTCCGACACTCGGCATATCCTGCCTCTCCTCCTGTGTTCCTGGCTACCTTCTGATACCTGGGTTAGGTCATGGATAAGAGGCACAATTCTTGCTTAGTCTTTATAGTTAGGTTGCACTTTTAGTGCTTCTGATGCTTCACCTCTTGGGTGACTGCTCTCTTTGAAGAGGTCAGATTGTTTGTGTTAAGCTTTTTCTTAGCTGGAAAAATCTCACCCCTTCAAGTAACCAGTGATACCTGAAGAGCAGATCTCTTCTCTAGTTGGATAGATCCTCTCTTTAGTGCACAGTGGTTTAGTTTGTAGCATGGCTGACATTGCTTTTTAGGGTGCATCCCAGTATTCTGCAGTGAGAAAGATAAACTAAGAGACTAATTCCACTTCTAAACAGTGCAGGAATCTTCCATCTGCCTCTGGGGGCCTGAGCTGCCCCTGAGAATAGTTTAATCTGTGTTTTGCAGGAGATTTCACTAGAGATACGAGATAGGGAAAAAAGGTTTTATCGCTCTGATAGCATTTCTCTTTGAGCTCTTGTCAGCAAATTGTTGCATGTTAGAGCTCAGGGGTCAACCTTAGAGCTGAAGTTAATCTCACTATGTTTACCATTTCTCCTGCTCCCCTTTGTGTAGGAATTTTGGCTCTTGCTACAGAATGTGTTGCTTTTTAGATGGACAGCACATTGTCAGCCTGGCTGGGGTGTAGGGGAGTGGGGCTTAGAGGAAAAAGGGAGAATGTGGAGAATCACTTAAAAAATGTGTAGGAAGCAGACTTTCACAGGCTTCAGTCTACTTCTAAACCCAAATGATCTGTCAGAGGTGCTATGAGGAGCACCAGCTCATTTGCTTTGTTTCATTGGAGGTATTTAGTAACTAAAAGCTTCCTGGGTCAGTTCACTCAGTGTTAAGGAGTGGGATCCTTGGAAAGTGAGAATGTACATGATTTTCTTTTTAGCTGCTGGGGTTCCCATCGCTGCTTTGCCTACTCAGCTGCTTATTTATGGTTTGGGAAGTTGTTCTGTCAAGGTAGATACCACCAGACCAGAGGGAGTGTTTCACAGCTGTGTTTGGGATCTGGTGATGGGAGATAGCACCATGCAGTGGGAAGAGGAGACCTGTGTGTTGCCAGTAGCCATACTGGGGCCTGGCTCCTGACCATGCAAAATCTCATCCATCAAAACCCTTTTCTGCCAGTTTTGCTGGCTCTAGAGACTGGCACTTTTCCTGTCTCCACACTGGGCTGATCAGCTGTGTCTCTTGTACGTGGGAATTAGGTTGTGTCTAGACTAGAGACCTTCTCTAACATTAGTTCCATTTGTTCTTGAGACGGATGAAACCTATCTCCTTGGTGGATATGGTTGGTTACCTGTTGTGTTAAGTAAGATTCAGTGTAGTTTGTTTAAGCAGGATTGAATGGGGCATCACAGACCAGAGCTTATTAATGCGTAGACAGCAACAGGAAACCACTGCCTTTACCTCCAGATTAATGGAAGTAACTTTGGCATGGAACATCAGCTGGCACCAGGGTGAGCAGGGAAAGTGTGTGGGGTGGCAGCCATGAAAGAATCTCCAGCTCTTGGGAAGATACTTAATTATGATTAACCACAACAAATGACCTGTTCTGGGTGGAGCATTAATCATGAGCAACCACAACAAATGTCTTGGGAATGCAGAGGGGCAAGGTCTGCATGGTTGAAAGATGAAGAACCATTCTGCTACCATGGATCCCCTCCAGCATCTCCACAGGCACTTAGGCAATCTTGTTTGGTTATTTCAGGATTAGTTAAAGCTGCTGAGAAGGTGGAGCTCGAGAAGCCTCTTGCAGTGAGTGTCTTCAGCAGGCCTCCTGTGGTGCCAGTGAGGTGGGAAGTGTTTGCCTTGCTGTGAGTTACATGCAATAAGGCAGAACTGCCTGGAAGTGCGTTTTTCACCCTGAAGTGCTCGGAAGCAGCGTCTGAAGAGCCTGCTAGTTATTCCCTGGGAAACTTTAGCTTGTTGAGCTGAATTTTGTAAGCAGTATAGATCCAGGTGCCTTCAAATATTACTTTTATCACACTTCCTACTACGAAGCAACCGCTTGCGTTTCTTGGGAAGTGTGGTGATGCCCTTCTGTTTTCTGTGTCAGTGTGTAAAGGTTCCTCAAAGGCAGAAGGGCCCGTGGCCGGCGGGGGCGCGCACGGGGAGCGCGCCCCATCTAGCGGCTGCTGGCGGCGGAGCGCGCTGCCGGTGTGCGGTGCCGGCAGGAAAAGGGAATAACTCCTGCTGTCCTTTGCCATCAGCAGAGACCAGGAAACAGCACCGGCGCGGTGGCTTTCGCGCTGGTGAATGTATCAGCCATTCAGCAATAAGGAAAAGGAAAACTGGAGGAAAACCGGGAGACTCGCAGGCAGCAGTAGCACCCCATGGTTTGTAGCTGAATTTGTCTGCTTTGCCAAATCAGGTGGTCTTTGCCCAAAGTGCATGCTGCAGGGAAAAAAAAGAGTCCCTACAAGAGGGCAACCCAGCACTGAAAAAGTTGATTGTAATCCAGAAAGTCAGGGATTTCCAAACTCCTCTCCCTACTTTAGTCGCTTCCCTAGGATTCCTTTTCGCTTACATACTTTTTATAAAACCTCTTTTCTTTGTGGCAGGGATGATGTCTTTGGTAAATACGGTTTAACAGACCAGTTTCCTTCCAGAGTGTGTGCTCTGATGCTTTAATGATGGGTCAAAGCTACATATGCCAGTGAGTTAAGAAGAAATTCCAATGGGATCACATCCTTGTCATGGTCAGTCCTAGCCAGGTGCTGCAGGCAGGGGAGATGCTCTCAGAGTCAGCTGGAGTTTGAGCAAGGGAAAAGGTATCTGTGCAGACAGCTTCTCTCAGGTTGTATGCTGAATTGGAAAGAAAAAACTCATACTGAGTTCTGCTCTTATGAAAAAAGGGACCAAACCCATAAACTCATGCTAAGTTTTTCCAGTATTTGCCCTATTAGTGCAAGGACCTCTTTTTCACATCTTTGAGGCAAGTGCTTTGAATCCATGCCAGCAAGCTTTCTGGAGAGCTATTTTCATAACCTGAGTGTGGAATACATATTGCACCTTGTGAAAGAAGATTATCTCTTATTGTATGGACTGGATACTGCTGTCCTTGCCCTCTGTTTTTGGTAGGAAGTGTCTTCCTTTGTGTGTTTTCCTGAAGATTTTCAATGTTTCTTGCTGCAGAGGAGCAGCAGGCTTCTCTTTGGTGCTTGGGGATGTTTGTTCCACTTATCTGAGGGTTCAGGAAGAATGAAACATGTTCAGCAGACAGAAATGAACGAGGAAGGTAGTGGTGAAGCAGTAAGGTCCAAATGTAGCAACTCTACATCTCAGTTCTGTGTTTCATCACCTCCTCTTCAGCTGTTTCCCCGCATTCTGCCCTGCTGTCCCATCCCACGGAGCTCCTTCGTGCTGCCCAGAGCCTGCCTGGCTGTCAGTGAGACCCACGGACTCTCCTGGAGCTTTATGCTGAGGACAAGGCTAAGGGAAGGCAGCCTGATGGAGGCAGCACCTCTTCCTCTGCAGCAACGGGACGATCACCAGCACCCCCCTCTCCTGCCCGGATCCCAGTGCTGTCACAGGACATTTATTTATATCTCTCACAGTGTGGCCTTGGGGCTGCTGGCGCGTGGACTCCTCCGTGCTGTCCCCTTCGTGCCCTGGTGCCCGCGGGTGTGCCGGGTTGTCCGCGCGGCCCCCGGTGCCGCTGTATTTGTACAGCCCCTGATTTTGTCACCAGCAAGAGGAATAAAGAACCTTCCTCCTTGTGCGGGGCCGCGCTGAGGGCCGGGGGCGGGGCCGGGGAGGGGCGGGGCCGGAGGGGCGGGGCCGGGAGCTGAGGGGAGGGACTGGCTGTGCACCGCCAGGGGGCGCTGCTGTGGCGCATGCGCGAAGCGCGCTCTCCGTGAGGCGGCGCGATGGCGGCGGCGGCGGCGATGGCGGCGATCGTGTCCCGCGGCGGAGCCCCCCGGGGTGAGGGCGCCGAGAGGAGCCTCGCTGCGCCGCGGCTGCTCAAGGGGGGCTGCGGGGCACGCGGGAGGGGCGGGAAGGGGCCGCGGCCTGCGCGGGAGGCGGCGCCCCGGTGCCCTTCAGGCCCTGCCTGGGGCGGGTCCCCTCAGCCGCGCGGGCGGCGCCGCCCTTGAGGGGAGCCACGGCTGTGATCCCGGGGAGGGGGGCCCGTGGGTCCTTCAGGAAAAGTCCCTTCTCCTCCTCCCACCCGTACCCCAGCGGCACCGGCGCTGAGCCCCGTCCCCGTTGCAGCGCTGTCCCTGCGGTGCCGCCGCCTGCACACCGTGTACCAGAGCGCGGAGCTGCCCGAGACGCACCAGATGCTGCGGGAGACCGTGCGGGACTTCGCTGAAAAGGAGCTGATGCCACTGGCAGCGCAGCTGGACAAGGAGCACCGCTTCCCGGCCGAGCAGGTGGGCATAAGGAGCGGGAATGGCACAGCCGGAGCTCCCCCGGCCGCTGCTCTGGGGCGGGACCGTCCGGGCTGAGGCAAAATGTGCGTCCAGCTCCAGAGCAGCGGAAAACTGAAGTTTAGACCGAGTTGTGAGAGAGTTCTGTGAGTATGGAGGTCTTAAAGCCCACAGGACGTTTTGAACTCTTCACCTTTACTTGTGTTTCTCTGTATCTGGCTTTAGTACTGCTGAATTTTCAGTTCTCTTACCAACATACCTATGGGCTATAAAACAATTGAGTTATAAAATCAATTTATTATAAAATAAAATATTATTATAAAACCAGTGTATTATAAAATACTTTTAAAGGTTGCACATTACCATAAAAATGGTTTACAGTGAGGAGGCAGAGATGACCCGAGTGCATTTCAGATGGTGGAAAGAAGTGATTAGGAGATAAGAGATGCCTGTTGGTCATCCTCTGGGACTCTGAAAAAATTGAGATTCCAGTCAAACCTGTGATTTCTCTTGTGGAAAGACACAGCAGTGTAGTCTGTGTGTGTTGAAATACGAAGCTTCAGAAAAACAGATCCTGTTGTTACCCAAGAGGCTCCAAACAAACACAGTTGGAGGCATGTGAGTTTTGTCACACTCCTCTTTCTATTAAGGAGTAAGGAAGGTAGCCAGGAAAGTCACACTTACTCAAAGGAAGACAACAACTCTTTTCCTTACTGTTCTCATCTGTGAATTTTACATTTGATTTTGAGTCTTTTCTCTTGAATGTGTAGGGAAAAACTGAAAATGTAAACAGTGGTTATAAAGCAACATAGAAGGAGTTTCTGTCCTGTTCATCCTCTGGATTGCATGTCAAGGACTGGTGTGTTGGGTATCCTTACAGGAGGGAAATTATTTGTTTAAAAATTCCCCCAGGTTTCTCTTAAAGCAAACAGGGGCTGGTAACACCTTATTTTTGCAGCACCAGAAGCTTGACATCTTAAATATGAAAACAAAGCAAAGCTTGTTTTTTCTCTTCTATGTTGCAAAACATTAACAAGAGACTTATAGTGAAACTGTGAAGAGTTTGTGGTTGCAGAGCCAGGGGTCCAGCTGAGGAATTTGGGGTGGAACAGTGTGGAATGTAATCAACTTAAATTCTGTGAGAAGCAAAATCTGGCTTTAATGGGAATGAAAAAACAATCACCTTCTTGCAATGTGTTCTGTGGGTCATTCATTCTATAAAATTCTTCCCCTGTGCAGACTCAAAGGTGAAGTTCTGATGATTTTTATCAGTTAGATGTCCCATTGAAATCTTCCTACTGACAGGAGACATGCAAGGGGAGCAGCTTTGGTGGGAGGCTGAGGAAGTGCTGGTGAGGTTCTGTCTCCTGATTTCACCTTCACAAGGCTCCCCCTTTCCTGGTGCTGAAGAAACCTCTTTACACTGGCAAGAGCCTAGGTAACAATGACCAAGTACAGCTCCTACTGAATTCACCAGGCCCTGGGGACACTGAGCAGTCTGTACAGTCAGATTCCCATTTCATGGGAGTTGTGGCATCTTTTCCTCTGGGTGCAGCCCTCCCACGACCCTTCCTTATCTCCACGTGTCCGTGTGTATTTTGTGGGACACTGGTGGTGCAGAGGATCTGACCTCTCCCTTCCCTGTGTGCAGGTGAAGAAGATGGGTAGCCTAGGGCTGCTGGCTATGGATGTGCCAGAGAAGTACAAAGGAGCAGGCCTGGACTACCTGGCCTATTCCATTGCCGTGGAGGAGATCAGCAGGGGCTGCGCCTCCACGGGCGTCATCGTCAGCGTCAACAACGTGAGTGTGAGGGACAGGGGTGCAGCCTGGCTGGCACTGGGGGGTTACTGATGGGGAGGAGTGCCTGGGAGAAGTGGGTCTGTTCCTGTGGTGGGTTCTGGTGTGTTGGAGAGCACGTAGGCATGAGGGAGTAACTGGATTAGTTGTACCTTTAAGAGGCACTAACAACACTCAATTATTAAAGTCCCTGTATTTAGGGCCAATACTCAAGTTTGGCTCCGAAGAGCAGAAGCACAAGTGGATTGCTCCCTTCACCAGTGGAGAGAAAATTGGATGTTTTGCCCTCAGCGAACCAGGTGATGTGACTGTTACCATCCCTGTTGCTTCTTTCCTTGATCAGGTTTAGGGTGGGCTTTAGGTCTGTGAAATTGTAACAGTTTGTAGAAAGGTGGTTTGTAGCAGTTCTAAGTGCGTCCCAGTGCCCAAGGTGTGAACTGCCATCCCGTGGTCCCAGCTGAAAATGCTCATCCCCTCAGTGAGCGGAGCTCTGGACACATTGGCCTTTCTGCTCCCTGTCTGGGTCCTGTGGGAGGGACAGTGGTGACACTGCCACAGTGGAGGAGATGCCGTGAGCTGAGGGGGTGTGGGCAGGGGGTGGGTTTGTCCCCCAGGCTGGCACAGGGGGTCTGAGGCTGGTTTGGTGGTGCCTTGCCCAGGGAACGGCAGCGACGCGGGCGCGGCCTCCACGGTGGCGCGGCTGGACGGGGACGAGTGGGTTCTGAACGGCACCAAGGCCTGGATCACCAACGCCTGGGACGCCTCGGCCACTGTGGTGTTTGCCACGACAGACAAATCCCTGAAGCACAAGGTACCTTCCTTTGGATCAGACAGGAAAAAGGCGGGAGTGAAGGAGTTGTGTGGGAGAAACACTTTGCAAAGGTCTGGATATTCTGTTTTTAGGGCCATGCAGGCATCGAGCAGAGGAGGGGCTGATGTGCACTGGCTTTGTGCTGTCTCAGCTCTCCCCTCCCTTCTCCTGGTTACCTGGACGTGTGGCTAATATGAAAAACGAAGGAAGCTTGTGGACAGCCAGGGAAGGTGGCACCATTCTTAGGAGTTTGGGTCTTTTTGCAGGGCATTAGTGCATTCCTGGTTCCCATGCCAACGCCTGGGCTGTCACTGGGGAAGAAAGAAGACAAGCTGGGAATCCGAGCCTCTTCCACTGCCAACCTGATATTTGAGGACTGCAGGATACCCAAGGCCAACCTCCTGGGGCAGCCGGGAATGGGCTTCAAAATCGCCATGGTAAGAGAGGGATCAGGACACAGCTGTAGCTCCCAAGTTTTACCCTTTTGTAAATCATTTCCAGAGTCATGATCACTTCCCCGAGAATCATTCCCAATAAGGTGTTCTATATCATGTTAAGCTGTTGACCCCTCTTGTCACCATGGGAGAAATCATTCCCACAGCCTGATGAATGGTTAATTTACCACAGATCCTTGGCAGCACTTTTATCATGGCAGTTCTCAGCTAAAGCAATGCTGATGCCACTGAGGTGCTGTCAGCAGGAGTGGTGTATTTTAAGTGTTCTCCTTTCCCAGCCCTCTATTTCTCCAGTTTGTACCCTTAGATAAAGAAAAAACATGATATTTTGCTTAAATACTGTGGCAGAGGGAAGTTGTCCTGGAGGCCCAGGAAAACCTCTGGATAGTGTCTCAAGGTGGATGACAGCTGAGTTATGGCGAGTGTCTGACTTCTGAGGAGGAGCCAGGCAGCTGGGAACAGCGTGTTCCCTGCAGTGAGGCACTGCCCCTTGGAAGTGGTCACTGCTCTCTCTGTAGGGGCAAAACACCCTTTGTTGTTTTATGAAATGGCCAAGCTCCCTGGAGCACAGCCCATTCCATTATGTCCTAAACTAAAAGAACCTGCCAGTCACCAGTCACTTTTGAAGACCCTCAGCCCTGGACTGAGAAGATGAAGCCTTTTCTCCCTGTGCTGGAATTTCTTCCTGTGCACAGTGAGGCAGGTCACCAGTTAAAAGCCTGATGGGCAGGTGTTTGAGCTAAGTCAGGTTATCGACTGGATTCACTTCTTAGTTTGAAAAATGCTTCAGTGTGTGTCCCAATGATGAGGGCAAAAGAGGAAAATTTATCAGATTTCCAGTGTTTTTCAGTTTAAGTAAACTGAGCTGCACAGTGAGCCAGGGGGGTCTGGCTGAAGGATTCTTTCCTTCCAGAGCAGATGTTTCTTGTTGTGCTGTTTCCCTTATTTTGCACTGGGCTTTTTTTCTTCTCAGCTAATAAGAAGCAACACCTCTCCTTTCTGCTCCCCTTCTCTCCACAGTGCCCCGTACTTGTTATAGCTCTCTATTCCTACATAACTGGGGATATTCTGAATCAAGGAGGTGTCTGACCAGAGGGTTCTGAGGCTACAGCGCTTCCCAGCAACAGAAATATGAATCTACTATTTTTTATAAAGTATGACTTGACTTAACAGGTATTTTGTGTCTTTCTCAGCAAACTCTGGATGGAGGAAGGATTGGAATTGCCTCACAGGCTCTTGGAATAGCACAGGCAGCTCTGGACTGTGCTGTGGATTATGCTGAGAAGAGAATGGCCTTTGGGTCGCCCATCACAAAGCTTCAGGCAGTGCAGGTACGAGCTGGGCACACGGGGCAGCTGGGGCTGGTGGAAAGTCCATGTGTGCTCTGAGGCGTGGTGTCAGCAACACAGTGCACTTTGCACTGCCTGGGATAAACAGGGTAATAATTTCCATTTCCAAACACTCTTAAAACGGGTTGTTTGGATGGAGGCTCCTCTCCCAGTGGCGCCAGGGGTGGGAGAATTCAGCTGCGTGTCCTTGTGCAGCAGAGGCCCTGGGCCAAAGGCAGTGTTTGTCGTTGCAGTTCAAGCTGGCAGACATGGCTGTGGCCTTGGAGGGCGCCCGCCTGCTGACCTGGAGAGCTGCTATGCTGAAGGACAACGGGAAGCCCTTCACTAAGGTACTGCCAGCCCTGCATTTGTCCAGCAGTGACAGCGGGGCACAGGCTCAGGGAGCCGCGCTCTGAGCAGGTCCCTGCGCTCAGCGCTGGCTGTAGCCGAGGAGAGAGGGGTGGCTGCTCCCAGCTGGCACCAACATCAGTCCTGTCTCTGCACAGCTGGGCTGTGAGCGTTCAAGCAGGTGAGGGATTCCTTTTTGCCACAGCTGCACCCTCAGTGATGTTTTCCTTCCCCAAAGGAAGCGGCGATGGCCAAACTGGCTGCATCAGAAGCTGCAACGGCCATTGCTCATCAGGTAACTGCTTCCATTGACACCTCTGATATACAGCACATGGAGAGGGATGTTTGGTTGTCACACAACACAAGTGCTTTGGGAAGGTGGGATGGAATTTACTAATTTATTTTTTAAACAAACCAACCAACCAACCCCTGTGGCTGAAGCTGGTTAGCACAGCCGCCTTCCTGGGTTGTGGGGGAGCAGGATGGGGGCAGGGATTTATACTGGCCTGTGGTAGCTGTAGTACTAAAGTGATATATGCCTGCTGCTGTCCAGGGTAGTGGCAGTTTTGAGTAAGATCAGCAGTGTGGGAGACAGAGCACTGGGGCACCAGTCAGCACCACTGCACCTGGAACAGGCCCTGTGTATCTCCATTTAGTGTCCCCTGTCCTTAATAAAAGCATCTTAGCTGAAGATGGATCACTAACAGATACCTCTGAAGCAATTAATTCTCTGTCTGGGACATCAGTATTTCTCTTACCCAGCTCAAATGCTGTTTATTCTTTTGATTGCAGACAAGCTGCAGTCACCCCCCTGGGTCCCACCCCTCCCAGTTACACCTGCTGTGAGCTCAGCTCCCGTTAAAGAGGCTGTGCTTGTGTTCTGTAGACAACAAATTCCTTGACCCTGCTTCCTGTCTAACTTGCTGCTCTTACTTCAGGCCATCCAGATCCTGGGTGGGATGGGCTATGTGACAGAGATGCCGGCGGAGCGGCACTACCGGGACGCCCGGATCACCGAGATCTACGAGGGGACCAGTGAGATCCAGAGACTGGTGATTGCAGGCCAACTGCTCAAGGCCTACCGAGGCTGAGGCGGCCAGGAGAGCCACACACTGCCCAAGTGCCTCGTAATGGTGCTCAACAGTGATCAAGTTTGACCCTCTTGGATGAGGCCAATGATGGAGGTTTTCCTCACCAATGAGTAACTGACCCTCAATGTACAATGTACTGACTCTTCCTTGGACAGTGGCTGGACTGAGGTTTGTAAGCTGTGAGTGCAGGAGGGAGGAGACAACCTGTGCTGGTAGGGCAGTGTGGGGCTTTTCCTGGAGCATTGGATGGGTTTGGTAGTGCCAAAATGGCTTTGGCTGTTCAGTGAAGTCAGCAGCTTTCCTTGTGCACTTCCCAACCAGTGCCTGTTTTGGAAAATTTGTTGCTACCAGGCACTGGATAAACAGTGCCAGAGTTAGAGGTGCTGAGAGCTGTGACTCCTTCACCCCAATCCAGGCTGCAGGTCACAGTGCCTTGAATTTCAGGTGTGGAATGCAGCTGTTTGGGAGCACCTAATTGGACACAGGCTGTGTGGAGGTAATCCTGCAGCAGGGCACTTCTTCCCTCTACCAGCAGGAGAGGAGCCAGACAGGACATGCAGGAATTATGTACGCACAGAGGGGCTGAGCACAGGCTGTGGTTACTCTCTGTGGACATGTGAAAACATAGATCAGAAAGAATCCCTTGAACTGGCCAGCAAAGCCCAGCACCTCCTCACTCTGCTGCTCTGGGATGCAGGGATAGAAGCAAAGGGCAAAAAAGTTGCAGCGCCTGAGACTTTTTTTGTAAAAAAAAAAAGGCCAAAGAAACCTCTGCTCCCAAATCTGCTTCTACAATATGAATAAGAAAGGAATTGCATGAAGGGGCAGTAACAGCCTTTAAATCCCTTTTGGGCAACAAGGAGGAAAACAGATGACACACAAACCTTACCGGGAAGCTTTAGCAGTAGCACAGTCAATGATCTTTGTCAAGACATTGCCTTTCAGAAGATTCAACAGCCATAGGAAAAGCTCTAAACTCAGGAAAAGATGGAGAGGATTAAGACCTGGACTGTCTGGTCCAGCCCCTTGTCCAGAGGAGTACACTAGAGGTAAATGGTTATTTTCCTGTGGTGCCATTTATTTAACTTGTGTGGAGAGAAGAAGAGCAGGATTCTGCCATATGTGAGAGAGCAGAGAAGACAAATAAAACTGACTTTGAAGGACCACCAGTCCCTCCCTCTTTTTTTTAATGCAAATATGAATTAATTTAGATTATTTTCTTCCAGTCACAAGACACAGAAGCAGAAACCAGCAGGGCCTGTGTGTACCAGTGAGACCAGTTCTCAGTGATGTCACCCATCCATCCCTCTGCAGGGCGCTGGAGGGCAACAGCGTGTTGGGGCAAGGTCCTCAGGTGCTGAGCTTCTGCTGCTGCTCTCACAGACATAAGGATTGACAGAAACAGAGCCAGGCAATGCATTCAACAGGAACAGTCCTATTGGAAAACCATTCCCATGACTGTGACTGTGATTCTGTTGTACACTATGGAGAGCTTGTAGGAGAGAGACGCTTTTGTAGCTTGATTTCAGCCTATGTCACCATTTTGACTGTTGAAGGCTCACTTCTATGACTGTGGGGGGAAGTGTGATATTATTTTGCACTAATTTCTCCTTGCAGCCACGCAGCTAGAAGAGGAGCTGTAGGGATGTGAGGACTCTTAAGAATGCAGAGTTACTGCTCGGTGCTCATCTGCACTGACCTCATGTGCTGAGCTCCAGTGGAATCCTGGTGACCCAGTGCAGTCACACTCCTGCCACCCGGCTGCTCTGTTCCCCTCTCATCCAGCTGCTTCTCTCAGATCCCCTTTGCTGGCTGTCAGCAGTTGCCTCCCTCATTACCAGCTCTAATTGGCTGCAGCTTCTCCCCAGAGCGGAAGGAAACCACCCCTGTACACACCCCATGGTGACAGTGACCACCTCGGCTGACACAGAACACCTGGAGAACCTACAACCCTGAGGGACCAAATCCCTTGTGGGCAGAGAATATTGGGGGGGGGAGCATCAAGTAATGGCCTGTTCTTGGGAGAGCCCTGCTGCTGTGCCTGTGGGCAGAACCTGCTTTTGGGAATGCCTGGATGCAATATCTTCCCTCCTACCACAGTGTCAGAGAGAGCCCTGTGACCTGTGACACTGCACTGGTCACAGCAGTGCTCTGGGGTAAACAGCACAGTTACACAAAAAGGCCCAGAGCTCCCAGAGCAAAGCCATGGCTCTTCTCAGAGCAAGATACTATAAGCTTACTCCTCACTGCTGCTGGCTGAGAGAACTCTGTGCTGCCTGTGCCTCTGCTCCTCAGGGCTGCTGCAAAGGAACTGCTGAACGTGCAAAACACAAACGAGTTCTGCAGCATTAAATGAGGAGCTCTTACCCAGCCACCCCCAGACAGCACCATCCCAGCCAGGTGTGGGCAGGGCCGGGCTCTCCTTGGGAAGAAGGGGCTGTTGCAGGGGAAGCTGTAACTTTTTATCACTTTACAAACTCGGCCAACATCGCAGAGTTGGGGCACCGAGATGGGAAAATCAGATCATACATAAATTAGAAACAGTTAAGGGGAAGGAGATAAGCCACTTCTCCAGGACAAAAAGCAACACTTCTCAAGGACATTGTGGTTTTTGCCCCACGGTGCTCTAAGTGTACATGAAACTGGTTAGGAGGCAGATTGCTGAGGATGAAACGGGGAACCCAAAGTAGAATCCTTTCTTAGGAAACAGTTACAGTAACAAGGACCTTAAAATTGATAGATTTTTTTATCACACATAAAGCTCACAGATTCTTCATTTGGGTTCCCAGCAGACTAAAGGAAGAGAACTGTTCTGGGCTGCTACAATTAAATACACACAGGTGAGAAATACTTAACAACTCCTGGGGAGCACAGACATGAGACACATCCTTTCTGTCCCATCCCTCACCAGGAATGACGAGCTGCACCTGGAGTCTGGCTCCCCCTTGGAAGCATCTGCCTCACAGCACAGCAGGACAGGGCTCATCACTCCATTTCACACAATTCCAAAAAAAAACCAACCTGAAAGTGCCATTTCAGCCATGTTTAAGCAATCAAGTTTTATAGGACTCAGCTGAACCTGCTGCAGTACTGCTTTCACAGCACAACAGTCTGCTCCACCAGTCTCTTCTGACAGTGTTAGCTGTTAGGAAAAAAAAGGACAAATGTATTTTGATTTTAAATTAAAACTTTGTTTTGCCCAAGTTGAGAGCCCTCAACGCAGACCACACATTCAGGTTATGTTGGGAAGTTGGAAAGCATGGAAAACACCAAATTTGAAAGACATCCTGAGGTAAAAAACCCAATTGCTTGTAAGAATAACACGAAGAAGACATGGAATAGAGGTAAGAAAATGTGACAGGGCTGTAACTTGAATGAAAAATGGAGTTCGCTACCATTTACTTAAAAAATTAATTTCAAATTCTACTCACTCACTACTTGTATAAAAAGAAAAATACTTGGGAGCCTTCCCTCCACTTCCCCCTCCAAAGAGGTCATTCTAAGCAGGGGAAGCCACCCAACCCTCAGTATGTGTTTCCTGATTCCCTCAGTGAGTGCTTCCCCTTCTCTCACGGATCACACTGTGCTCCCAGGCAGTGCCCTGTGCCCTCACACCAGCTGGGTGAGGCTGTGACAACTGCCCTGGGTGCCCCAACAGGCCAATACTGACCCAGGGTGACCTGCTTCCACTTCTCACACTTCCTGCCCACACGGACTGGCCACACACCCCAGGCCATTTTGGCACTCCTCATGTTTGCAAGGTTAAGTGTGACCTTAGGGAAATTTCAGAATACAAACAAGTGCCATTTCTAAGCTGACTATTCCCAAAGTCACAGCAGAAAACTGACTCCAGACTGTCAGCAGATTTGTACAGTACAGTTCTGGTCCGTATTCTGACAACTGTGCTATAAATATGCTCCAGTCTATCACTTTTCTGCCAGCCTCATTTTGCATTCCTGCAAGAAAGCTTAAGTGAGTGAAAAAGTTATTAAGATAATTCTGACAGGTAGATAGTTTGGCCATTTCACCTGCAGGACTTTGTGTCAAATAGTTTATTAAGGAATTCAACAGACTGTTAAGTGATGGCGACATCAGCAGCCATACCAGACCCCACAGGGACAGGAACCTGGGCCCTGCATGGAGGAACCCAGGCCCTGCATGGCCTCCCAAAATCCAGGGGACCCAAAGCAGCCTGTATAGTTTGATCCTTGGGCAGACACTGGGGAGCCAAGGACAGAAGGTCCATCTGAGCAGGGAGGGCCCAGAGCCAAGAAGGATCCACTGGTGATCTCCCTGAATGCTGAGGCGGGTCTGGGTGGGAGAGCTGTGGGACAAAGCTTTGCAGCTGTAACTTACTCAAAGCCCTGGGAAAGCGCTTTTCCTTAGGACAGTTATGCTTCAGTGAACCCCTGCAAAGCACCAAACCCCTCTTCCTGCCATCTGAGGGGGCAGCAGACACCTTTCAGTCCACTGTGTGCTCACCTGGGCAGTGCCAGTGGAACCTGTGGGGTAGAGACAGAGGGCTCAGTTACAACACTCTGCTCTCCCGGGGCAGGAGGGCAATACAGCTGAACAAGGGAGGCCAGGGACTTTCTGGAAAGCTGAACTAATTGTCATTAAGCATTTATCGACTAGCATTTATCAATTAGCATTTCTAGAGCTTTTTCCAGAATACTTTTAAGTGTAGAAATTGTTCACAGGGATGCTTTCCAGGCATGGCCTAAAAATGCCACTGCAAGACAAAGGAAGACCTTGTATTTTAATTCCAAAGGCTGGAGGGAACTGCTGTGAAGCTGATGGCACCCGAGCTGTGCATGACTGTCAGGTGGGTGCAAGGGCTGGGCAGATAAAGCAGCAGCAAATTGGATCTGAAGTTGTTATTCCACTGCTTGAAACCTCGGGGAAAAAAAAAGCAACCAAAAACATGCCTTTTTTTTCTTTCTCTGAATACTCTCCTGAATATTTTATTCACCTTTGGTTTGAGGTGTGTGGCTGAAAACTCGCCTGTCTGTTGTCCCTAGCAAGTCTGGGATCTAAGAACTGCTACGGACAGAAAAAAGCAGGTTTTTAGTTAAAAACTAATTCCTTTAAAAGTGACAGGTACCTGACAATGCACACTGCAGGGACATGCTGGAGGGAATGGTTTCAGCTAAGAGAGAGAACTGAGGAGTGGTGGTGGTGTGATAATTAATAAATAAATAAATAAATAAATAATAAAGTCACAGCATCTCCCCTGACTCACACCCACACTTGCTAAATCTTAGGGCCTCCTAAGATGGCTGAGCTGTTTCTTACTGTTTCCTGGGATGTTCCAGCTGTCTTGGAGGGGTGTCCCAGCCCACTCAGACGCATCAGCCCCGTCAGCTCCTCTGCCATCAGTGCCAGAGCTGCCTGAGAACAGAGGAGGGCGTTAATTAATGACATTAACTAATGACAGTGCACACACATGGCTGGATGAAATTTCCTGCCATGCCCAATATGCTCCTGCTGTACCCCCAGCTGGGCAGAGCATCAGGTGTTTCACCAAACCCTCCTCACCTACCAGAACAAAACCAGAGCCAAGCTCTGTCCCTGCTCAGTCAGAGTAATTCTTGAACATTCCTCCTTCCCCACCCACCAACAATTCTCAGCTTCTGTCAATGAGCTACCAGCTTTTGGGAAGAGCTCCCCACACCCAGCTTGGCACACTGCTTTAAAGGAAAAAAGTTTAGTTACCTCAGGAAAGCCTTTCAGTCAATAAAATAACAACTGGAACTGCTGGTTTAAAGAAAAAAGAATAAAATCCACATTTTAACAAGCTACAGGTACAAAGCAGTCAACACACAAACTCCAACCAGTCACAACAGTAAAGGACAGTTTTTCTTTTTTCCTTTTTTTTTTTTTTCTTGTTTTCTTTAAGGGGCAGGGGCATGGAAAAATACAGCACACTAATGAAACAAAATGCAAAAAATACAAAAAAATAGAAAATAGAAAAAATGTATTTACAAGTGATACATTACTATGATCAGAAAGCACAAAGACAATTGCTGCTATAATACATGCACTGGGTCAAGAAGGAACTACTAAAAACCTGCAAGGGAGCTGTTTGTAAAAAAAGAAAATAAAAAAAGGGAGGAAAAAAAAAAAGAAAAAAGACACCCCCACCTCCTCCCCCCTCAGACACACAGGGCTGGGTTTGAACTTTTTTCTTCCCTAGTTTGCTACATTGATCAAACCAAATATCCCCTAAAGTCCATGGTACAACCAGTACAAATACTACACTGGGTTTTAAACTGCAGGTTCAGTTGTAGGAGGGGGAAAAAAACAGCAGCTCATTGTAGATCCATATACATAAAGCCAGAGTAACTGTGCTACATGCTAAAAATTACAGCAAGCCCCTGTCTGCTACACAGCATGATCTTAGCAGGTTTTCCTTTTTATTTATTCATATATATATCTATATGTGTGTATATATATATGTATAAAAATCGTGCCCTTTTTCACTGCAACATGACATCTGGGTGGAAATGTAACTTGTTACAACAAATTTTTATATGTATACTGCAAGAAGTCACTCAATGTCTGTGGATTTAATAAGTAACCTCACACCACAGGAAATATTTAATAAATCAAAAAAACCCAATATTGTGACAGAAGACCTTCTGTCTCAGTTCTTTTCAAAACCGAAGTCCCGCAGGAGACTGGTCCCAATGTCCACGAGGGTTCTCTGAAGAAGCTTCAGTTTCTCAACCGTTTTTGCGTTTAGTGTTCACGAGTTTTTGAACGACTTCAAGCCGTTTTCAGTTTCAAGTCTGTCTCTTCCTCTCTCACAAAGGTAATAGTCTGGTACTAATCCATCCGAGTGAGGAAAAGAGGAAAAGTGGCTGCAGTTGCACAAAGGGTCCCCAATTCCACATCTGCAGGAGATCCGGAGTCACGCGGAGCTCCGGGATCTTCGCTTTTGTTCCTTTCCCTCCTTTAATACAAAGTCCTTTCATACAAGTCCCGTCATTGGTACCTTCCCAAGTACCAGCCAGTCCAGCTTTAGGAGACAACAAAGCCACAAGTTAAAGTGAAAAGGACCAAGGCAGAAGTTCAGGTCACTTCCTGTCCGTTCCATCATACTTCCAGGAAACGGGAGCTGCTGGACTTGGAGTGGAAAGGCTCAGACCACATGCGACGTAGATCGCCCTGGGCAGGGAAACAGCACAAGGACCGTGTCCTCAGAAACTCTGAACTCTGCTTAGAATCAGATTTTAAATGCACACAGAATTGCAAGTGTGTCTTACAGCAAACCTATTCTTCACCTGTTTTGCAAGTTAAAACAAAGACAAAAAAAACCCCCATCCTTTCCCTATCAGGCCAGAACGACTTATTCTGGCAGCAGATCTACCCAAAAGGGGTTTCTGATGGGAAGGAAATGATGCAGGTGGAAAATCCTGCCCTTTCCTATGTTCTGCTCTGCAGAGTGCCAGATGTGTGCTTCAACAGGAACTGTACACTCTAAAATTTCTGTTCAGAACAGGTGACTGGGAACAGGCAAACAAGGCTCTGCCTCTCTGATTGCTGCTCAGCCTTTGTCCATGTGGTATTTCATGACAAGCTGGACAAGGACAAACTCACTTATTTAATTAAAACAGCATTTAATACTTTATAATTTAGTTAGTTTGTAATTACTGGTACTTTATGTACCTAAATTATCTTCTATTTCAGGAACTCCTCTCAGTAAGAAATGATGAGCAGTGGTCTCTCAGCTCTGGGCCAGAGCTCTCAGGGACACTCATCATCCTCCTGAGAGCTGCTGCCACTGCAAGGACACTGACCCTGCTGCCAGCTGGCCCAGGGCTTCCTGCTGCCCACGTGCCATCCCCTCTTACCTTTAAATAGGCCATGGTGAGGAGCGGCAATAAAGTGAAGGGTACCAAATAGAGCAGGGCAGGCTGGGCTGCCCGGTGAATACGAGAAGCTACTGTTGCAGTTAATAGACCTGCAAGAGAAAAAAGGGACTATAAATATCTCCAGGTTGCATGTGGATGTTCTCAGCATTTCATCCACCATTTTAAATAGGAGGGGGAAAAGTCACTTCTCTCTGCTTTGCTCTTCCTGAATGCAACTGAAACAAACCAAGCAGTGACAAATTATTCTGTTTGAATATTAGACTCTCAAGACTAACCCAAGAAGAACTCAAACAAAATGCAACAGAAGGTAAAGGGGGAATTGCACCACACTGAAGTGCTGCTCCAGGGCTGGCACCTCTGGAGACCATCAGTGTGAGGCCCCAGCCTGAGCAGTGGGGGCTCAGAGGAAGGGCTGCACACACCAGGAATGACTCTCCTGGATACTTGGCCAAAGGGAACACTGGGGGAATGATGGGTGAGAGGAAGGCTACGGGTAGGAAATGAATCTTTCCTTTTCATCCTCAGAAGGACTGCAGGAGGTCAGGATATGCACACACATGTCCTGACCTGAGGGAAAAGCCTGTTTTATGTTAGGGAGCAGAGGGCTGGCTACAGCAAATTATAACCAGCATTCCATTTGTGACTACTGATGATTTTCTGTATAGAATCTAACTAAGAGATCATTAACAGCAGAATACAAAAATGCAGAAATTATTTAGATGAATTACCTAGATGTAGTATGTACTTTTGAACAGCATAATTAATCTGGAAACTCCCATATTTTTACCATAACCCAGGTATGAGCTACGACACTTAGATAGTGAAGCAAAAAGTGCTAACAAAAACACACTGATAATCTGTTTCATCCTCTAAATAAAATACAACAACAACAAAAAAATCTTAAAAGGAAGATTGTTGAAGGGTTTTTCTCCCTAGACCATGCCAATAAACCCAAAGAGAAGAGGATTAAAAAAGAACATAACCAAACATCCTCTTAAAGCCTCTTTACACTTGCTTTCATCTTCTTTTAACCCTACTACAATAATCCCACATCTGCCCACTGGGCAGCTCTCCATATTACACTAATTACTCACCTACAAAATAGCCAATAAGTGTGCAGTGAAAGTAAGAGACCTTCTGCATCCGCCCAGAGATGTTCCCTGGTCCTGGGGCACCGCAGGAGTCACTGTTGGCTTGTTTTTTGTAGTTATCGTAACGCAGGACGAAGCAGAGCAGGAGCCCTGGCATCACAATATCTCCAATCCCCAGCATGGAGAAGTGGCTGCCTGTGGAACTGGAGAGCAACTGGAATTGGGTTCACGCCCAAAACAAAAAGTGACAAGCTCCAGACTCCTCACTTTGGTTCTGAGCTTCGTTTGGCACATCCCCTCTTTCCCTGGCAAACTTGGACATAGCAGGAGCTAAATGCTGGCTACTGAAGTTTTCCAAAGTGATTTCTCCACCACCTCAGCTCAGCTTTACATAAACCCATTTTGGCAGGGATGATGTGTTACTCCACACCAGTCTCCTTCTCCCAGTAGTGTTTAAGCTGCCTTTGCCCTTACTCAATGAGACAGATCCATCAGTGCAGTATTTCAGCCCTCTCTCTCCTCAGCGCTGATGGGAGGGACCAGCTGGCCCTTTTATCTGACTGATTAACACTGACAGACACTGCACCTCCAGCCCCATCACACAGATCTAACACAGGGCAGTATTCTCATTTTTGACTTCTCAGACCTTTGGCCTCATTCAGACAAAACAGAAAACTATAGTCTTGCCAGATTCCCAGAAAAGAGCCAATTGGGAGGTAAACTGAGAACTAAAATTGTCCATTATCTTAAATCCAAGGTATTTTTCAAGAAAATAAAGGCAAATTGAGTTGACAAAGTGAACAATTTTGTTTTTATCACTGCAGACAATGAACTTCTCATCTCTATAATTTCAGCATCCCAACATCTAAAGAAACAGGAGTAAATACACCAACAGAACCCATTGCCTGCTGCTGCTACACTGAGCTGCCTGCATGTGTCTGGTTACAGACTCGAGCCAGCAAGGAACCCCTGGAGCAGGGAGGTGTGGAATCATCTCCCCCCCAGCACAGCTCTTGCCCAGTAAGGTGCCCTTGTTTAGAGCAGTTTCTAATCCTTCCCAATTGCCTGCAATTATTCAGGGAACTAAGATGATAATTTCCAACAGAATTAGTTCTACTAAGTACAGGGAAGGAAAATGTTTCTCATATAATATAGTAAAAGATCCACTGATTTTACCTTGGGAATACAAGTTTACCAGGCAGCGACAGACGGGGAACATCCCTGCCCACATTTGGTCCCAGGTGAAGTTTCCGGGATAACACGTCCAGGGGATTATCAGCTGGTTGTGTGGCCACTTTCACCATAACATTGCTGTTAAAGATGTAGGCAGAGAAAAAGACCTATGGAACAAGGAAATCAGAAATTACAAACTGCAATTCCACAGCAACTCAAAGCTGCATCTATTTTTGCTTTGCTTATTCAAGAAAAGAAAGGTTACTGTCCAAATTTTCCATGCACATATGTTGTATATGATGTTAAAAGGCAAAAAGCATTTCAGAAACTCAGATGGAGCTTTTTACACTATTAATCCTCAAGGATAACTGGAATATACTTCCTGATATCAAGGCACTGATTAGTATCCTGGGATCCTTTGCAAAGGATCTGTCTTGACTACAAACAGAGGGTGCTGAATGACAGAGGCGGGGAACAGGATGCTAAAAACAGGAGAAAGCTGGAGAGCAGAGAAGAGGTGAGCACAGTGCTCACTCCTAAATGGGATGAGGCAGCCCTGGTCTCCAACAGGCTCTTACACTACAGCTCATCCCCCTGGAAAGTGCCTGGCTGCCAGAGTTGTCGGCAGGCGCTGCCCTGGATCAGCGCTCGCTGTTATGCAAAGGTGAAACAAAACCCTTTTGCTGTTACAAAGTACATTCTGTCATGTTTCTTGTTGAAGTGTGCTAAGATTCTATGCCAACCTTCCTGGCTACAGATCAATTTGCATTCTTGTTTTGCACATTTCTCTGCTAATCAGAAGCTGGCACATTTTTGTCCTGTGTAAGGCTTTGTGTGGACTTGGAAATGCTTGTTCTGATCTTCAGCAGCTTCCAAAATTCCAGGTCCAACTTCTTTTTTTAAATAATATGTGAAAGTTGAAATATTCTAATCATATTTCTGCTTTTGTCAACTAATTAGCAAGGAAATAATTCCATATCCTGCTGTAGAATTCCACATCTCAGAATGGAGCACTGAGGCCGGTGATCTGGCTTTGCCAGATTTCATCAACTTCATACCAGCACAGCTGATGTAAAACTGGCCCAAGGCCGATTACAAATCCAAAGGATAAAAACAGTTTTAGTGAAACCAAACCAAACACTTACCCAAAAGACATCATAAATTAGTAACCCAGAGAGCAGCAAGCAGGAAACCTTCAGGCTCGGCAGCCGAACAAAGGCTATCATTGCAACACACAGGCCCATAGCCAGAGCTACAAAATGCAAGACATCATTAGTTCATTACAAACAGCAAAACAAACAAAAAACCACCAACCCCAAGCCAGTACCTCCCCCCCCAAAACCCCGAGGAAGCCTCTGTTTGCACCTGTGCAGCTCTGCATGCACTAGATGACGGTCTGCTATTTCCAGCCAGTGAAATTCTTGTTACCAAGGTTAAGAAAAGTCAAAATACATTCAGTAGCCAACTGCAAACGTGTCCCCATGGAAGCAGAGATCCCTCTGCAGGCACAACCACTCATTCCACTTGGCTTCTACCACCCACCACAAAGAAATGTTCCATGTCCTGTGTCCCAGAGACTCCATCTCCCCTCTACAACCCTGACTTAAAACCCACTTAAAAACAGAAGCAACAAAACAACTTTGGATTTTTTGTGCCCCAAGCATAAACCTCTACTTTTACATTATTAGGAGGTTTTCTAGTAAATGCCCAAAATAAATAAAATCCTTGACTCTTAATTCAGAAATAGCACAGTGATGTGACATGTTAGAACTTGGTCTGACAAAACCCCCTTGAACCAACCTTCTGCTTGGGCAAGACTGGGCAAGAACACCACAAAACATCATCATTTAGATATCCAGGGATTTCCCAAGAACCTGTGTGAAAGCCTAGCTACTGACAAGGAAAAAAATATGGGTCTTTTCCTAACCCCTCTCCCAAGGGTGAGTTTTCAGCCAGATCAATGAGCTGAATGACACGAGGCAGCTCAGATGTTCATTTTGTTCCCAGAGGAATTCTGTCAGGGCAGAAAGGCAAGATGTTAAACTAAAACAAAAATCCCAGTCTTCACTTCTGTGTCATTTTCTGCTTCTTAAAGCCCAGCCTCAGCTACCAAAGATACTCCACAGCTGGTTACAAGTAAATCCCTACAGAGATACTTACAATAAAAAAAAATTAAAAAAAAACCTTAAAAAGCAAATCAGCTTTTATCTGTGATATCAGTCTATTTACAAGGAATAATGGAGCTCAGCTGGGACCCGATTACACTCAATCATGCAGACATTTGTCAACAAAATGTCTTTGTCTAACATGACACAGAATTTGTAAGAAGTTACAATCCCATTTTGGCCAAGTGGAACTGCAGGGAAAGCTGATCCATGACATACATGCCCACCAGTGGGACAGCTGGACTTGGCCAAAATGTACAAGTTAACCTTTGGATTCTCACACTGTAATTATGGACTGTGAAACCATCTCACACTTGCATTTCACCTGAGAGCTGGGGAGTCCTTCCATAAAAACCACTAAGGAAACATCCATATGGATTCAAGGGAAAAACGTGCCCCCAGTCCCCTGCCATCCTGGCTGCCTGCAGTGCCAGGGGCTGCATCCCAGCACCTCTGCCAAGCCCACCTCATCTGAGAGCTGACACAACACCCACTGTCAGAGCTGCCAGTTTTAATGGAGGAGTGGGATTATTCAGATAAAAACATACCCTAAATCACACTGCACAACTGAAACCAGCTACAAAATGTAAGCAAGTTACCGAGGTTTAAAGAATTTGACACAGCAAAGCAGCAAGAAAAAGAACTGCATTCAGTAATTCAATATAGCCCTCAGTTACAGACTTCCTCTGGCAGAAGAGCAAATACAAGGGTACAGTCTGTCTTAAATCAAAGAGGTTTCTCTAAAGCCAATGTTAATAATAGCTCAAGCAAGCCTGTATTTAGGAGAGGATTTCCAGGTTATAATTAACCAGAAGTTGAAATATTTTAACCAGTGAGGAGTTTTATCTATTGTTCACACACTCCATTTCTCTGTCACTGAAATGAACACAAGCATAAGGCACTTTCATCAAACTACGCAAATACTGGGTAGAAAAGGAGAAGGAAAAAAATCCTTCAGCTGACAGTGAAATACACATTGTAATAATTACACAGTTTTGCAACAGCTTTAGGAAATACTGGTAAGGCTAAAAACCAAGGGAAGCAAGAATGCCTGGGAGCAAGTGCGAGGAATATGGGCCAAAGAGCAGTCAAACCACCGACAGGCTTCTCTAAATGGAGGCCAGCTCCCTTTGCCAGTGGAAGAGTCTAGAAATCATGAGAGAAACAAAGTCCTGTCCAAGCTGGTGTTGACAAACAAATAAGGCAGATCTTCACTGAAATATGTTCCAAATCATAAAAAAAAAAAATAGAAACAAAGAGGAGAGAAAGAAGAGAGAAAGAGGTAGAGTGGCCACACAAACAGCAGCCCTGGTTTGGAAGTGCTGGGCATTGGCTTAAGAAAGCTGAGTAAGAAAGAACTAACTGGAAGAGTTAACGTTCAATTAACAAAACTAATTAAATCCAGAGTCCCTGCAAGCACACTCCTTATGGAACAGGGATATTCTGAGGATTAAGAATATTCTTGCATATGTGATTAGACTCTGGCAGCTCCCCTGCCCTCCTGCACCCAGAGCAATGACAGCCCCAGATGCTGCTGGTGTGGGGTCTGGTTTACAAAGCACAATGTGAGCTGGGGAGGATTTAACTTCCCCCAAAGGCCACAGCTGACCTTTGAAAGACACAGGTACTGAGGTTCTGATCTGACCAAAGTGTATTTTAAAGGGAGGGAATAAGAACACAGGCCGTGGATCTGTCCATTGACGCAGCAGGTCCCGGGGTATCTGTGCCTGTGCAGTTCACTCTGTAACTGCAGACATTCCATCCATCCACAGCATTCCCACTGTGCATCTCTCCAGCTCTGTCCACTATTTAGGAAAGCCTTTACCCAGGCTTTACCAGGGGACAGTGACCATCCTTGGGGATTCTGTCATCAAACAATCTGCTCTGAGAAACGAGCATTTCAAGACCCATAAATGTGCATCATCACATTTGTGCCAGAACAACCTCCGAGACAACATCTGCTCACTCTACCCTGTAACACATCCCTGCCCCAGAAGCCATTCAACCCACGGCCCTGCACACCCAGCAGCTGCAGGCACTGCCTTAGGGACAGGAGTGCTGCACTTGGATACGTGTGCTGACTGCCCACAGGGACAGGAGTCACTGGGGTCTGCATGACTGGGTCACAGCAGAGCAGAGCTAAAGGCAAAGGTGATGGGATCCCACAGCCCAAGGAGTAAAGCTGCAGACTCTCTTTCCCTGACAAAGGCCAATAAATGCTGTTCCCTGTTCAATGTCACTGGCAAACGCTGATTTAATTGGATTTGAACAAATGACAGGAGGATCACCTATATAGTTCAAGCTGCCTTCATACAAATTACATAAATTACTTCAAAGCGAGACAGCAGCAACACAATTCAGTAAATCATAATCAACCTCCAAGAGAAATAAAAGCCAGGAATCAGCAGCTCAGAGCTCTGCAGATGAATTACCTCGAAGCCCACGATGTCAGACTGAAACACTCACAAAAATAACTATTTTTAACTAAATGCTTCTGGTGATATCTCAGTGTAGACAACTCTTCAGACTCTGCCAAAATCCACACTTGACATTCCATTTGGCTTTGCAGCTACTGCAGATCAAAAGTCACCCTTGATTTCATGGTGGCCCACTCTGCTTATCACAAAACAAACTTGGTCTGCATTTTTCTCATTTAGTATCTGGTACTTTAAAAGGTATTTCCCTTCCATACAACAGGTGGGACTTTGAAAGCAGCAAAAAGCATGAATGAAGCACAGTGCCTTTGTACAAAAGAAAGAATGAAGGCGCAAGGAGAGGCTTCCGTGCTAAGGACTTGCCTCTGCTGCTGCCTGGTTTAGGAGGAGCTGGAAGCTGATGGGATGAATGTTTTCTATTGTGATGAACAATTTCAAGGGCAGGTGATGTTGTTCCAGCAATTTTTCTTCAAGCAATCACAACCTCGGGGTGCCACTACAGGATGTCCTAAGCCAGTTTTGCCGACACTGCTGAGCAGCAGAGGTGCTGCTCCTGCTGACCCCTTCCTGCCTTTGCCATCATATCCACACCATCCCCTCAGATCCCATCATGCTGCCACGTACCTTTTGCCAAATTTAGCACATACCTGACTGCACAATAATCCAATTCATCTCACTCAGCAGCAGAAAAACAGCCTGGCAAAACCCGAGCACGCTGCCATTGTAGTGAGCTCAATCAGCTCACCATGTGATTGAGTGAGTGCCAGAGCCAGCACAAGAGATTTGGAAGGCAGGAGGGAAGGAGGAAAGCTCCTTTTTGGAACAGTAAGCTGGGAATTCAGTTGAACCAGCATGAAAAAACCCCAATAACTCACACCTCCAAGCCAACTGGCTGCCTGCCACCTGCACCATCTCACCACCCATGGCAAGCAGCACAAAGATCAAAGACAAGCAGCTCCTGTGAGCTGCCTCACAACAAATTATTTGATCATCTGAACCAATAAACAACAAGATGCACAGCAAAAATGAACCAGATTGCTAAGATTAAGCCATGAACCACAAACAACCATTGTCTCCACACTTCTTTAACTCAATCTGGCGATTCATCCCACATCACACAGGGGTGGAATATGTTTCATGAGTGTTCTGGCACCTCCTTGGAAGCTTTTACAAACCAGAAAAACAGGTGTCCCAAGCACTCCCCTGGCATGTTCCTGGCTGTTTTCAGGGACTCTGCTCCACAACTCGGCAAGCCACTAATATCAGCAAATTTCACCCATCATCACCAGTGACTGATGTGTCAGAACAGGCACAAACCAGCAGTAAAGCCCCTTAATTCCCATACTCACCATCCATAAGGAGCCAGTGGCCAGTCAGGACCCAGATAAGGACAAGCATCACAGACAGAGAAAACGAGAGCAACTCAGCAGCAGTGAAACGCCCACAGCAGCCAAAGGAAATCCTGGGAACAACACAAACATCAGCCAGAGGACTTAGTGTTTCCATTTAAAGAGCAGAAAATGGACACTTGGAACAAGGCTCAACTGCTGATGAAAGATGCCAAGAACAACTGAAGGGAAGTTCCTCTGCCACAAGTAGGTACCAAAACAGCAACAAAATAAAAGCTTTCCTCACATTCAAACAGTGTGTATAAAGCATGAACTGCAGAGATGGAAAAAGCCCTGTAAATCTTGGCACCTCTCTTGAAATTGTAACCATGCTATTTTCCTAGCACCACCTAAGATAGTGCTTTTAGCAACATGAACTCCAGTCACAAGGTTCAAAAATAAAATGTGTTTCAAAATAACTGTAATTTTCACTGATGTAACTACAGTCCCCAGAAGAGGCAGCATTAAAATCCAGAGCCCGGTGTTAACGAACATTAAAATCCAATACCCAAATCCCAAACTCTGAAATCTCAGCCAAAATAAGCCAAACTTATTAAAAACCACTGTTGGGAAATCGAGTCCCCTGCAATGGTATCACATTTCCCAGGCTGGCAAGGGCCAGTGGCTTGCAGAAATTGTGCTTCCTACTTTCAAAGTGGAAGCACGGTGTTGGCACAAAAACCAGGCACAAACAACAGCCCTGAAGTTAATGTTCATTAGAGAATTCTCTTTAAAAGAAAGAAATACAACACACAAGAAGAGGAGCAAAGGATTGCTCAGGTCCTTACTTGTTCTGAGGTGAGCAAGGCCGTGTTAAGTACTGGCACATCGGGAGCAGAAGGAAAGCAAAAGCTATTGTTGCAAGGACTACAAAAAGAAGAAGAGGTAATGTTAGGACATTCAGATCTGATTTCTACAGTACACAAACAGGCTTCTCCAAGTGGAAAAAGCTCTTGCAACAATGTCCTATTATCATATGCTCAGTGTTATTACAGCAAGAGCAGCTCAAGGCTCCGAGGTTTTCTGCAGAACAGTGGCTTTCAGACTTCAATGAAATGAAAGCTCTCAAAGGAATTCAATGCCCCATTCCCAAACCTTAAAAAAAGTCTTGAATCTATTCATGATCGTGTCAGCAAGAAAAACAGTTTTCACATATTCTGGGAGTCGGAAAAAATCTTACTACAAACTGGTTGTGAGACCCTTTGAAAATTCTTCAGCATCCAACACAGACTAAGAGCATAATAAAGGATTTTTTCCCACTTTTTAACTCGGATAGTAATTTTTTCCCCCATCTCACTCAAACCTTTTTATTCATTACTGAAACACAGTACAACTTCAAATAAGTTATAGCCAGTAGCTGGCAACTTCACTTTTTTAAAACACAAAGTGCTTTAAGGTTTTGAAACCAGGACGATAAAAAGACATAAATATCCAAACAGACTATTTCCATAAACATTTTCTTTTTCAGGCAGCATACTTATCCCACCCACACATTTGTAAAAGCGTTTAGTAACTGCTGGTATTTATAATCATTTTTCCTTCCATTTTTTTTTTTAAAGGGCTGTTTAAAAGGCTGGAGCTCGAGGGTGTGGAGACACAGACATGTCAGCAGCACATCCCAAACTGCTGCAGCAAGAACACACTGACATGAAAATGGAAGGCACTTGAAACCTTCTGCATCCTTCAGATCAGATCTTTGTGCCGTCCTTTACTTATTCCTTTAAAAATTGGGATGGTTGCTGCTGGTTTTTAAAGGGGATTTTTTTTCTCTTCTCAATGAAGATGAGGAGTCAAATACTCTCTTTAGAACACAGTTTCAGGCAACTGGAAAAAGGAATTGGTTTGGTCAAACCACATCTTTCCTTTCGGGTGGGAGGAAGCTTAAAAACAAAACAAAACAAAACAAAGGAGAGATCAAATAATCTAAAAGGAAAATTTAAGAACTGTCTGCATGCAAACAGCACCAGGAAAACTCAGAGTTCTGTCAGTATTTCCGAGAAGGGGACAAAAAGCAGAATGGGCAGGGCAAGAATGAAGAGTGTGGCAACACTGCACACGCTGCCACAGCACAACCTCAGCTTCAGGGGACAGGGGGACCAAGTCCAAGACCAGTCCCAGGTTCCCAACTCCAGCAGGGTCCCCATCCTGCTGAACAGCCTCTAAGGACACTCTGCATTTCAGAGGTTCTGGGCTTAACAACACTCTCTGATGCAAGCCCAGGGAAAAGCACAAAAGTACCATAAAACCAGGTTCAAGAACAAAGTTACCCAGGAGCACTGATCCCAATCCTCTGAACCTGCAACAAGCCCCAACTGATGCTGCAGTTACACACACAAATGTTACAAATGTCAAGGTCATTCGGGAAATAAATGGACCAAGAACCCTGGCCAAATTTATCTTTTGACACAGATCTTCCCTTATAATATCTTGTATACTTGTGTGTAAATTCCCCTAATATCTAGCATGTAGTAGAATTAATCTGAAGTATTTTTTTTAATAGGAAAGATGATGTGTCAAAGTTATAAAAGGTCAAAGTTATAAAAGCAGAATTCAACAGGCCTCTACAGGGGGTACAATTAGTCTCAAAACTAGACATTCAGATTTCACCCATTAATATCAGCCCTGTTTAGGAGGCTGGAGAGGATGCACAGCTCAGGAGTTCAATCATGAGGGAAAAGCCTGCAATGAAAATATGTGAAGTGGGAGAGGATGAAAGGTATTTGGGGGTTTAAAAAGCTTCACGGGCTCAGTATGTGGACTGAGTACAATTTTTAGAAGCTGCTGCATCTCTGGGGCAGTAGGAAGAATCTTGCTACTATCAACAGTAGCTGGTCTCTTGAAAAATTGCAAAAAGATCAAAAGGCCAAAATTTTCCAGAAAGCAAAGCCCTGGTATTTATTTAAATGACAAAATGTAACCAGTAAACACGAGGGGAGGATTTGCAATTTTTTCGCAGATAACGGTTTCAATTTTGTTCTAAATTCAAGCAGTGCAAAAGACTAACACCCAAATGCTCATGAGACCACAAGTACTCTTGAAACAGAAAAATTGCACGAAAGCAAAATTAAACTAGGAAAAGAAGTCTCTGGGCAGGATCCCCAGAGTTATTTCCCATAAAGTACCTGAATTATGAAATACCACATACAGTTCTGAGCACCAATTTATAAACAAGTGAACTTCATGCAAAATAATACATCTGGCATCTTTAAAGCTCTGGCAATTTATAGTTCAGAAGGTTTAGCAAATCTCTAAGTGGAAAATACTTCTCAAATAATACTTATCACTTTATTTATAGCTACAGAGACATGGAAATACAACTGTGAAATCTGATGATTCTTTTTTTAATATACTGTGGCAAGTATTACAATTCTTATCAACAAAATTTAATGACATCAGTACTTTCTGTTCTATTTCAATTTTTAGAGAGGAAAAAAAAAACCTTAGTCACCTGCTGTGCATATTGTAAAGACAACTTGAACTGAGTCAAAGAAGAAGAACATAACTAGGAGAGACACGGACGCTCCGATGGGCAGGAACAGCGCCTGGGTGGAATCGATGGTTTGAATACCTGCAGGAGAGAGAAGGGACACTTAACTCTCACACACACTCACAGCTGCCCCTCAGCAGCACGAGGGAGGGCTCTGACAGCACCTTCCATTGCACCCCAAGATCCTGGGGCCCTGTCACAGCCAGGCCCAGGTGTCTGTGCAGACACACCCCGGCTGGGCGAGCACAGCAACAGCCCTGCTCTGCAGAACCCAAGGACTGGAAGCTGGAAGAAAATGTAGGAATTTTCACTTGTGCCACAGAGAGAATGAATAACAAGTTATGAAAATTAACATTACTCAGGGATTAGGATGTAGCAGTTATATGTTTGCTTCACTTTACACTGAGACACAGAAATGTGTGTAAGGCAGAGCACAGGAAAGGTTCATTGAACCCCTCAGCAGGAGGGGAAGAGCCTGACCAGTGTCAGGCTGCCCCAGCTCATGGAAAGGGTGCCACAGCTTCAAATTCCACCTGGGTGAAGGCCACCAGGCACTTAAATTGCATCACAGGCTGCAGTCACCAGATAACATCAAGCCTCACAATAACAGGTAGTTTCCAAAAATCACATTTACCTGTTTGTGAAACCCCCAGCTCAGAGCAGAGCTCTACAATCCTTTTCTGCTAAAAACCACCATGAACTCAGGCTCACATTTTATAGCTGGCAGCAATTTTAAACAGTGCACAGATACTGAACTATTTTATTATTTCCCCCACCTCAAGCCTGCAGTGTAACCACCGGGGATGTTAATAATGGGACAGGACATTTTTTACTGCATTTTACCATGAGTTTTTAGAATTACTAACAAAATTGAGAAGCCCATCTATTCCCACATAGTCCAACAATTAACCAGTCTCTGTAGCTGTATTTATATTTGATCCCTGGAGGGGACAGAAGCTGTAAGCAATAACCCACTTAAAAATACAAGACACAGTTATTCTTGTAAAACACTAAAATCAGGTAACACCTGAAGTAGTCACTTGATAAGTGACCAGTGAAAAATAATACAATACTCAGACCTAGAAGAGATATAAAACCAGCTGAATATCACTGTGTTATCCCAAAATAATTAGACACGGCTGTATGAAGGGGCTTTTAAGGATCTTAAGGATAAGTTTTTAGATTGTCAAGCAGAATATAGCAATATAACCACACAGGAAAATATACACACATATTGCTTACATATGTGTGTTTCTGTGTAAGAACGTGTCTTTAAACTGCACAACTCAGTTACTGATGTATCTGATTATGTTGAAAACCTCACACTCCCATGAAACATGCTCACAACAACCTATCTGTCATAAATATCCAACCATTTTCATAAAAGAGAAGCTAAACAACGAGCAGGGAAGTCATGACACCTGCACTGTACACTCATTTATTAGTTCATGTCGTGATCTATTATTCTTAAACATAAGCAGCACAGTAAATTTTAAAAATAAAAAGCAGAGGAACTCAGTCCCTTGGGATTTCTGCATTGCTGAGGTCTGGTACAAAAAGGTACAGTGCAATACAGACAGTGCAGTGATGACAGTGTGAGGACACAGAAATCCCAATCTGTGACTTAGATCTGGTTCTCCTGCTCTGAGAAAGCACATTTATTCACATGCCCTTCAACTTCCCAAGGGAAAAACTGAACACAACAAAACCCCAGAAATGACACACTACACACCACCTTGGCATCTGGGAATTAGTGCCTGCAGCATTAAATGTCAGGGCTCTTCGTTTCATTTCTGATCATTCTGACAGCTAATCCTCTTAATGTGCTTATTTCCCAGTCCCAGACTGTCTTCCCTCACTGCCCAGATGCCAAAAGCCTCAACTGTTCATTGCTGAATCACCAAGCACAGCAACCTCTTTGCTCTGTGCTGCCAACAGAAGCAGCGTCTGACAACTATGTAAATTCCAAGAGTCTATTTTAAAAAAGGCAAAAAAAGCAAGAGACACATACAACATATGTTATTTAATTTACAATTTTAAAGCTATATTTCTTACTTTAAACAAAACAAGCTTGGCATTCAGGGTTTCATGCACAGGGCTTCTCACTTATCTCACTCCTGCCTTCTATATTTGAGGAAAATATTTCATTCTAGAGCCTACTCTCAGAAGATGGCCACATAAATTGTTATAAGGTAAAATCAGGTGTGAATTTACAGCACATTGTGCACAGTGTGTTTCACTCTAACTGTTCACTTCCATATTTTTACCTGTAAAACAGTGCATCTCCAGTGGCCAAGCTGCCTGGAACCTATTTATAGCCCACAGAGGGGACAGTCACCCCGCAGGAGCTGACATGTTAATCCCACTCTGAATAGACAGTGCAGACACGTATTTTTTGTCCATTATAAATGAGTTGCCCAAAGCCCTGAGAACTCTCTTCTTCAGTTTCTCCACTGACAAGGCTGAATCATCCTCGGGGGGCTGTCAGAGCACCCCACGGCCTCTTCCCGCCCCTGGACTGGCCAACACATCACAGCCAGACAGAAAGGAATTACATTCCCTTCTCACTCTGGGGTGGCTTTTTCAAAGTAAAGCTGTTTCCATTTCCAGCAGAACATGATGAATTGTGCACATGCAATTTTTATGCATTATGGAAATGCTGATGTTTAAAAAGAGGCTTCCACGGGCACGGACCAGACACAGAGAGCAGTGAGAGGGCACAGCGAGGTGGGAAGTGCCCAGGGATCCCTTGGATCAGGGGAATCTGCAATGCAGCAGCTGGAACCACCCCAGGGGAAGCAGAAGGTGTAGGACACAAGTGAGGGGAGGAAGACAAGGATTAAAGTTGACCCTTACTGTTATTGGTGCTGTTGCCATTGAAGGACCCAGCGGTGCTGCTGTTGTCTTTCTCTTTGTCTTGATTCTCAAAGTCCATGTTCAGAGACCTGCAGGAGCAAAGCAAACAGAACAGAGAAGATTTAAACTCCTGCTTAGGCTCATTCCCATTGGTCTCATTCCCATTCTGCCATCCTCTCCCTGCAAAAGCCCTGCAATGCTGGTTATTGGAAACAACACCAAACACTCCGGCAAATTAGGATAAATGAAATGCTTAGTTACAGATAAGGCACCAAATCACAGGTTCTGACAGTGAGACCTTTCACCAGTGCCTGCACTGGGGAATGTTAAATATCTTTGCTGTGCTTTGTTGTTAGCTGCATTTCTGGGAAGTGTAGAACATGATGGAAGCACAGTAAACATTTCAATTCTCTGGTGAATTTGAATTCTTTCCAAGTTCTCATTTGGTTCCTTTTCATTTAAATTTAACTACTGGTTTCATTTTTAAGACAATATTATTGCCTCCCTCTAAATGTTGCTATGAATGATGACCCAAACCAGCTTACAAGTAAATTGTCTGCTGAATGTAAGGCCTTACTTCATTGAAAAAACTTCAGCAAAGCCTAGATTTTACATACATCCAGAACAGATGCGTAGAGGAAGCTCTGAATAAATAGCACAAATTGACATAATTTAATTAATCCACAGGAGCTGACAACACTCCCCTGTGTAGCCAGCTCAGCTGTTATTGAGTCATCTTTTCATTTTGATATACACACTTCTAAAAAGTTCCAAAATAACACAGTACTCTACTCCTTTTGCCACAGTCCTTCACTTTGATATAACTTGTAAATTATATTCTAACAGATTTGGCATGACTTTCTGAAACGAGGGAATTTCACTTAAGGTCTCCTTTGACCAGCAATACTTTCTACCCCTAAATTCTACACACTTTTTAATAAAAATACCAGCAATCAAGTTTACCATGAGAATTTCTCATTCAGATGCATGTATGTTATCCATGATTTAGCTGCATATTTATTTATTCAAATAAGCTACAGAGAAGCACCAGAAGCACTGGTCTTGTCTTAAGTCTGCAGCAGCATCCAAGTATTTCAATAAAACTTCCAGGTCAACAGGCATTAACTCCTTTTCAAGTTTAGCTGTAACTGTGCTATGCTAAGTAAACAAATTTGATTAATTTATCAGACAAGTAATAAATACACTGTGATCTTCTAAACAATTCCAGGGGCATCAGAGTTATTTCCTTTCAGTGCATTGATCACCCACTGCAATGCACAGGTGAGTGAGTCCATGCTGCAGTCCCAGAGCCAAAATCAAGCACATCCAAGTCTGCAGGACCGAGATAGGTGGGGTGTATTAAGGACAGAGGGGTTGAGCAGCTTCACTGCATAACACAAAACCAAGGAAAAGGCTCTTCCAGAATAGAACTGCTTTGTTTCCTTTGCTTCTATTAAGCAAGTGCTCCCCAACAGTGATATGAGATTTAAGCAGCTTTTGGGCTCAGGCTGAATACAAGGAAGCTTCCACTTCAGACATACAGTACTTGTACACAGATGATGGATCATCACCCAAAGAATTATCAAACACACAAAGAGGCAATGGAGAACACTAAAATTCTAACCTATTAATCTGTTGTTCTGAGCTTGTTCTTCTAAAGATCTCTCTGCTCTGCCTCTTGTTTGGAGTGCCTCCATCCCTCATCCACGCTCTCTTTTCCCCCATTATCCATTGTAGCTTCATAATTTTCCTCTCAAGCTATAAAAATCTGGGAGGAGGCTGACAGCCCTCCAGGCCTTGCTCCAAGATTCAGGCAAACAACATCATTCTTTTCTCAGTGCAGCGTTCTGTTCCCCCCTGAATTAGCACAGTTTAGCAAGAACTTCACACCATCATTCTCCCAGTGGCATCAGGCAACTCATAATTTAAGGGATTGCTATCAGCAGAGAAAACTGGAAATAAAAACTATTAGATCTACTGCTCATAAACAACCTCAGCCCCTCTCCTTTCACTGCAATGGTGTCAGCAATTATTATTACCTAAAACATCCCTGCCTCAAAAGTAAGCATAAATTAGGAAATTACTTTCACTTAGCAACACAGCTGCTGATCCAAGCCAACTCCTGAATAATCTCCAACTGTTTTATGATTTGGCTCTTCCCTCTGGTACAAATTATCACTAATATAATAAAAAAAATTGAGAAGTGATCACCAAAACACCCTCCAAGAAAGTTAAAAATTGTATTGTAAAAAAAGATTCTCCAAACTACTCGACTGAAGAGAAATGGCAAGTTGGGAAACATTTGCTGTTTTGTTCAAGTTTCTCCTGAGCTTCCAAAGGGAATGTTGGGCCAGCACCTCCCATGGGGCACTGAACTGCTCTTTGTTCCTCCTGTGGGTCCCCACAGCCCCATCTGGGAGGATTTCCAGCGCAGTGTTTCAAAGCAGGCAGGAGTCCCTCCCGCAGGGAACCGCTCCGGAGGGTCACGCCGAGGCCACAGGAATGAGTAAGCTGCTGGCACGTCACTAGCATGGCAGTTCAGCCTCAGCTATGGATCACTTCCACTGCAGCGATGCCTCAGGGAACCCCGCAGGACATGTTTGTATGGAACAATGGAGGGAACAGGAAAGCAAGGATGTATCTACGGAGGCGCCTGCAGACACAACACACGAAGAAATTCCTTCTTGCTCTGCTCGTGAGGACAGTCACCACCTGACAGCACTGGGACTGAGGGAATGCCAAGCTGTAAATCCAACCAGAAGCATTCCATGTTGACAGGAACTCTAAGTTCACCATGTGAGCTACTTTCTATTTACAAATGCTTTGGATACCCAAAGCCTGGAGATGGAAAACTCCAGTTCATCCCATGCTTTGGTTTGGTTTAAAAGCAGGTACTTGGACAGGTACATTCCGGGTTTAATCTGGCTTTACATAAGCTGAGACACCAAGTCTGGGGAAGTGATAGGATAGAAAAAGATTTAGCTGCTACCTGCCTGCAAAGTAACCCCAACATTTAAGTCCCAGAGAAGCATTTGGACAAGAATAGGTGTCTGCCCTGCCCTAGGAAACAACCTGTTTCAAGCTGAGCTCACCTCTTTAAAAATCCATAACTAACACAGATACTTGCACGCTCCGGTTTACAGCTTGCGAGGGTTTAAAGGATTAGCCTTGCCCCTTTGGCAGCCAGTAATGAAAGTATGTCAAGTTCAAGGACTGAGAGACAGTCAGAGTGTACAGGGCAGAGACGTTCCAAAGGGCTGGAAGCTAAAACTCCTGACCCGGAACAAACGTTGGAAGGCAATGCTCGTTCATCCACAGTCAGAGAAGGGGAACTCAGCTCTACCAGCTGCACTTCATTCTAGATGTGGGCTTTACCCAGGATTTATTAGACACTCTTCTGGCTATACTGAGGGTTTGGGATACTTTGGTTTGTTTTGGTTTTGGACAAATGCTGCCTGTGTGAACTAGGACACTGGACCAAAGCTTTCCTTCATTCCCCCGAAACTTCCTGCATTAGATTAGATCCACCAGGCACGTGGATTTTATCCTAATGACTCACCCACCCAATTCTTTCTGATCCTATTACTGCACTTCTGTTTCAGTCACTTGCCAGCAACACCACAATAACTCTACCTGCTTCTTTCCAACTGAAAATCAGAAACCAAACCCACTTTCTGCCACACAGAGGTTAACTAAGGAGTGCTATTTTCTTTTGTCTTGTGACAGCTCCTTTAAAGACAAAGCACTCGAGTCTAGGTGACATCACTGCTGTCATCTGAGAACAAGCACCCTAAGCTGTAACTTTCATATTTCCAGCAAGATACTTTCCTAAGAAAATTCAACCCCTTCAACAGAAATTTTTGGTTTACTTCTTCAGGAATTTCCAATTGAATATAATTTTGTAACTTACCACCACTCTTTAATTTCTTAAATAATGTAATTGTGTCTTTGTCAGCACCACTGTAAAATTTTCTGTATAAAACTGCTTTTGACCTCATCCCTGACCGAGCAGAATTGGAGCTTGTCCAAGTCTCCATCAGAACTCTGGGGTTTAGCTCAGATAACTGCTAAAGAAACTGATACAGGAAATTAATTAGGAAAGTAATTTTAAACATATGGGACCCCATCTTGATCTACAACAGGTTGCATCTGGGGGTTTTCAGGATACATGCAAACAAGTGGCCTAGAACAGGACATTTCCTCGAGGGATTTGTATCCCTCACCATTGCACCACTCCATTGGGTAAGCTGGACTGCTCTGAAGTTCACAGTCCTTGCTACGTGGGTAGTTTTAAATGTAAAGCATAGGACAAGGTGGTAAAAGAGCATGTGCAGATACAAATAAGATGGCAAACAGCAGGGGAAAATTTTTAAGAGCAAGGAGCTCCAGGAAGGACAAGCAATTGAAGTTCAAGCACTCCTGCTGCTTTATATTGCATTATGTCCTCATAATTGAATTTTAATAAATGCTACAGCTTCTTGCAGCCAGATGCACAGTTCCTTTTCACACAACTGCATAAATTCCAATAGTTAATAATTTAATTAGTCCCACAACTAAATGCTAATTAACTCAAAACGTGAAGAAAAAACTAAACAAATACAACCTTTTATTACTTTTTTGTTCTGATCACCTCTAGATTTTGTTTTCCTAAGGCCTTCTATTTTAATTCCAGCAGCAGTGCTGTTACCTAATGCTTGCTATCAACAACAGACAGCTCTGGCAAAAAATTGGCTCTTTCATTATATGACTTTATTAACTTATGATGGTGATATAAAACCTCTTATCCTGACAGCTGCAACTCTCATCGTGTGTATGACCACAGCTATCATCGACTTCAGGAGCACTCACAGCAGTTCAGAGACTCTGCACTGACTGGATGGCCTTTTATCACAGACTTGTGAAATGAAGCCCTGCTCTTCAAGGAGCAGAAAGAAAAACATGCTGTATCTAAGTCTTAAGAAGATAATACTTTCATGTTGTGATTTTTTTTTTTTTTTAATATGTCAGGATGAGCCTCATTCCTCAGGTGCCACTACAACAAGCTGGATAATACCACATGCAAGTCTAAAGGGACAACTGTGTTTTCTCTAAACTATACTCAAGTCTCCTAAAATGAGGCAAATTTGATTTTTGAAGATTCAAACTCATCCTGCAGCAGTTCTCAGATGCTCTGCTGGAATTCAGCACTGCAGTTTCCCCACTCCTGTATTAAGCTGTTCCCCAGGCTGGAGCAAACAGCAGTGGGACTGTGTGACAGGCCTTGTTTGCCATCCCATGAGGACACGCTCCATCAACCAACACTGAACCACAGATAAAATTCTGCTATCCACACCATTCCCTTCTATCTCTCTCAACAATCCTTTAATACCCTCTAGAATACAATTTTACAGAGCTGTCTTCAGAGACTGACTTTTCAGTTATCTCATACGTGTTTGCACCCTGACATGCAGTCACATCTTTCAGAAGCCCCAGCTCGCTACTGTTTCTTCCTTTTCCATTTCCTTTCCAGAAGCAAAACCATTTCATTTACATCACAGCCATCAGTGTGACAAAAGTACTATGAACTAAAAGGTAAAAACTGTATTCAGTCACTTGCAATATTTTTATTTGAAAAATAAAAATTTTACAGAACCTTAAGGAAAAATCTTACCTGAAACTGCCGTAGACTATGAGGAGAATAGAAATCAGGAAGGTGGACACTTGACTGGAATCCACAAGGGAATACGCCCTGGAATCAGGAAAAAGAAGGCAGGTGTGTCATCATGAGTGTCCATTTCTCCAGTGCCATTTGCTAATTCTTTTTCTAATCATACTACAAATAGAGAACTGGATGACAAATCTTTATGGTAGCTCTCTCTGAAGTTCTCATTTTATCCAGGAACATAAAACCTGTACCTTGTAAATTAATTTTTATATTCCAGACTGCAGCGTGCAAACCCTGTACAACCACCAAAGGGCAGCTCAAAAGCCTTGTGGTAATTTATTCTGAACTCACCAGATTCAGATTTTTTCCCTGAAACTCATTAAAATTGCTTTAATTACAACTACTGCAGCCCTGCACATCGGTTACAGTAACCTGTTTTCCACAAGACTTCTTACATCTCAGCTGACAATGGTTAAGTGACAATACAGCAGTTGAGGCTCATTTAGGCAGGGAGAAAAAAAAAAAAACAACAAAAAAAAGGAGCCCCCCAAAAGCAAAGCCCAAATGTCACAACAGGCTGCAATATTCCTTTATTAAACCACAGACAATTCCTTCCCTATTGCATCTTGCAGACCACTTGATACAGGATTACTGAGGGACATCTCGGCAGGAGGCTTAAAAAGCAGCTTTATCTGGGTTGATTTCCTGCTCTAACACACTGTGGGTAAAGCATGGAAACAGGAATATTAATATAGCAGAGGGTCACTGTGCTGGGAGGGCACAGCACTCCCCAACTCCCAACAGGTTATCCACAACTTGTGCTGAAGTAATGGAAAAGAGCAAGACCAATCCCCAATGGTAAGTGCATTATATCCTACAAAAAGGATAACTAAACATTTCTGAAAACCAACCAAAAGGCTTAATTTCAACAAGACTATGGATATGGAACAAAGATAATTGAATTACACGATTGTTCCAAATTAAGTATCACTGAGCAAATAAAAACTGAAGATACCAGACAGTTACAGAATCACTCATCCCATCCCCAATTTAAAAGCAATTTAGAGAAAATTTCCAAACCACCAGACACACAGTTTAAAATACTTTCTTTTAATACATAAACACAAATGCGAATCTTCTACTGCAGAAATTCAATATTAAACATCACTGACAAACAGCCTCTTTTAGATGAAATTATATACTTGTGAATTAAGCTTTTAAGAAATTAGAAACTACTTTGGCTAATTACCATAAATAACTTCAACACAACCCCACACTATAAGTGAAAAACAGAGATCTTATTTGCTCATAATGTTGGCCAACACATAAAACCAATCTTGAGCTTTATATATTTAATTTTTTTGGTCATGTTTGACCTTTAGTTCCCAGGCTGTGGAACAGAGGTCTTAAAAGGATCCATGAAGATCAAGACACTGAATTGCAAATACATGCAACATGGAACTCAGCACTTAGAACCAGTGTATATATAAAAGTTCAGGTTCTGCACAATAGTTCACAGCATATTATTTTTATCCAGTGGTTAGAGCTAAGCTCACACCAAAAAAGAACAGCTTAAGGATAATTACACTAGTTTTATGTCCCTCACCCAGCCCTGTGCAAAGGGAAAGTGAAGCTTTGTATTCTGTTAGGATTTGAGAATAAATAGTGGAATTCCACTATTAAAAGAATATTCAGAAAATCCACATTTATGAGGAAAACAAAATGATTGAGAGGAATTTCAGCTGGTATCAAACATGTCCAGGGTTGTGCACTGAACTTCATTAACTGATGTTCAT
The DNA here is from genome assembly GCF_003945725.1 of Corapipo altera. Classification (NCBI taxonomy): domain Eukaryota; kingdom Metazoa; phylum Chordata; class Aves; order Passeriformes; family Pipridae; genus Corapipo; species Corapipo altera. The sequence continues at coordinate 2,460,815 of NW_020884941.1, forward strand.
AAAATTGCATCTTCACAAATTGGCAAATACTTTTGAGATGAACAGTGTTTTCCATGTAATTCATCATTCAGTGACAATTTCGGAGGCTAGGATAATTAATATGCCATTTCATCATAATTACTAAACATTAGTCAAAACAAGGCTGTAAATGTTAAAAATATTCATAAAACAGATGAAATATGGGTGATACCCAGATCAGGCCTGTGCATAATCCATTCAGTTTTGTACCAGATACTGAGGGGGCCCTTTGGCACAATGAAAGAAGCTGAATAAATGCAACCCCACCTCGAGCACTGATCCAGCACACCCCAATCTGCTGCCAGGCTGCAGTGGGGAGCAGGATTCTGTGCAAGGGGGAAATGGGAATGACAGTCCAGCCATCCTGCACAGGAGAAGTGCAATTAAAAACTCATCACAGACCAGTGCCATCTCCTGCCTTCTCCCCACAGAGATCTCTCTACAGCAGGACATCCTAAAAACTCGGGGTTGCTGTCACTGCTATGGGCTGGGAAAATTCATCCTCGCTGATATTCCAGCAAACAGGGCCAGGGAGGTGCAGTCACACTTTCCTTCTTCCTGAGGCAGTTGGAAAAAGAACAAGGCAAAACACACACTGTATGACAGGCTGGGCCAAGGGAGCAGCTCGGGCATGTCCAGATTCCAGCCAAAGTTTCCAACACAAGTAACCCACAAACAAACTCCAGGAATAATTTTACAGTGCGGAAGTGAAGCTCATTGTAATAAAACCCTGCAACTTTTTAACATCTACTTTCCCTACGTTATATAAGGTATTGCACAAAACCTGAAACCAGAACTGCTTCCTAAAATCCTAACCACTGACTGGATAGACAGTTCATTAAGTGACTGAAAATCCTGGATTCCAAATAAACACTTCCTAACACATTAATCTAGGCTAGAGGTAATAAGCAAATGACTATCACAAGAAAGAATCAAAAAGTAAGACTACTTCCAAGTTTTTAATATTATTCAACATGACAGTGATCTGTAAGCCCATTAGTAATTTTTACTGAAATTTAAACGACCTTCTGCAAGTCCACCAGATTCCATATGCATATAACTGGATTCTCCTATAGGCATATTTCAAATATTCAAGTTCATATAGTCTCACAGACAAACAGGGCATCAGGGCCATGTTCTTCTCAAGTGGGATCAAGCCAAAACCAAAACAAAACCCCACACTACTGATGTTTTTCAGAAGTTGCAGCAGACTTTGTGCAGCCACATTTAACCAGCCTTCCACTGCACACACAGAAACGAAATCAGCTTCCTTCTAACAAGGTATTTTTGTAAAACTGTTTAATCTTGGAACAAGTCATGGAAACTTGTGCACATAAAACGCCTGTAGCAAGCCTGTGCATAGTTGTCCCTTGACTTAAATACTGATTTTAAATGCAATTCTTAGTAATTGCTACATGACAATCCACAAAGAAAATATCATTATTCTTCATTCTCAATCTGAAAATTAATACTGGGTAAGGTCATGCTGAAGGTTCCTTTGAAGACTGACTTCAGTCAGTTCAGGTGTGTGCCATGCTACAAGAACAACTACCAGCCTGGTTCTGCACTCCAGTACATATCAGAGCACTGCTCGAAATGCAAAGTCAACACTGGTTTTCCCAAGGAAGCACATTTTTTAGGATTCTTACGCTGAAATTCAACATCCATGTAAGGCTGTTGGTTTAGAAGTTATTTAATCAGGCTATCAGATTCTTGCTCAGTCAAGTAACAAATAACTAATGACTAGACCCAAGTATTTTATAAAACCAAGCACTCTGCTGCCTTAAGTCCCTTTTCTCAGCCAGCCACTGAGAGGTGACTTCCCAAACACTTCTTCTGGTTAAGATCTCACTCTGAACCTGCATCTTTACGAGGCAGAGATCAATTTTCACAAATTCTCTGCCATGAGGCATCTATTTCTGGCAGCTCCAGGGGCAAGTGCTCCGAGCACAGCGCCTGCGAAGGGCGGGCATGCCAGGGCAGAGACACAGCGAGCACTGTTCCATAACATATTCTGTGAGTCTGCCCTACAGCCATACAGTGCAAGTATTGTCTGGACAACAATCCAAGCAGCGAGCTCTCCAGCCTGGCACAGACTGCTCCATAGACCTTTACCTACAGAACAATTCCAGGGATGCCCGGCCGCTGGGACACACCACCACTTCCAAACAGCAGCCATGCAAAACACACCCCGCCACTTACAGCTGGCGTTCCAAGCAGGACTCTCCTCTCTTCTGGGAAAACATGAATAACTTCTGTATTCCCAAGGGAACAGAGACCCACTTCATTCCCAGCTAGAGAAGATGGGAACCAGCTAATGGAAGTTGCCACAACAACAGTAATAGTGCCACATGAGAGACACTTGCAAGCTCTTTTCTCTGCATCAGCAGCTGCAGGTCTTTTCCCCTGTCCCCCCAGGTCCAAGCTCACCTGTCTTTGGGAACATTCACCCCACAAGGTCTGTGCCATCTGCCCACTGTTCTCCTAGTCTGTAATTACTTTTTAATTTCTCTGGCTTTGTTTTTAATTTTGCACTTCCACTCAAGAAAATCGCTCTGTCAGTGCAAGCACTGGTTTTCATGTTTCAGATGAGCAGTTTCTGGGTAACAGTCCTTCCAAACCAGCAGAACCACCCTCAGGCAAAGCCTGGTACTTCTTTTTGCCCTCCCTGTCGAGCAATAAATATCTGCAACTTGCTTTGTTCAGTGAAGACCCAGAGAAAGGCAGAACTAGGAACAAAAGGTGTCTCTAGCTGACAGTGCAGAGCGTTACCCTCGACACAACCCACGTGTCACGGGCCAGGCTGAACTGACCACAAGCCAAAACACTGCCATTACAAAAGTAACTTCTCATCTTTTCCAGACACCTGTTCTTCTTCATACCGTGCCTGCATAACCATCTGCAAAACCACACACAGACTGGGGAACCTGTCTGCCTGAATAATGATGAAGAGTGAATGGGAAACTTTCTCAAGAGATTCAGATTCCTGATACGGTCCGTTTCTGAACAGTGGCAGCATTGGCCTAAGCACCCCCAAATTACTGCCCAAGACATCAGGGAAGTTTTATGTAACTAGAAGGAAAACCTCTTTCTGTTTGCACAAGACACCTACTAAATGTATGAACAAAGAAATTCAGCCCCTCGATGTTTCAGGAGCAAATATCACTCCCCTGACTTCCAGGTACAAGACTGTGAGGAATTCTGCCGAGGGGGGAATGGGAAGCCTGTGCCCTGATGTTTCCATAGCAATCCAAGCTAAAGGCCTTGGACATGGATCATGGTCATACAAAAGCTGCTGTAACAGCAACAAGAGAAACTTTCCCTGCCTTTACTGTACATATATAAGAATGCAAACAATGGAGCAACAAATAAATCACATCAACTTTAAAAGTGCAGCAGATGAACTATGTTCACTAAAGTTCACATGAAGAGAGAAGATTGCATTTCATCACATATTTTCCTTTATCAGTGATCATAATATCCAAGAGTTTACAAGATTAAGGAAAATAAGACCATAAAAGGAAGGTGAGCATACCAGATAGGCTGGAATAAGGATGGATTAAAATAGAAGAGCTTTTGCTTTGTTTAACGGGACCAAATCTACAGCTTCCCATCATTTATCAGAGAATCACAGAAATTCACCCTGATGGGAACATAAGGAGATCATTTAACTCACTGATCTTACTCTGGGGAGCGACAATCAATCAGTCATGACAGGTGTTTATCTCATCTGTTGTTTTAAAACACTCACTGGTGAAATTAGAAGACTTTCTTGACATATAATGTAAGTCTTTGTGACTGCAGTTTTAGTCCACAATGTTTCTCCTATACAAAAAGTCCTTCAAAACTCATGGGGAGCTTGTCATAACCAACCTCATGTGGGGTAAAATGGATCCACACATGAATTCACTTGCATACTTCAGTTTCTGAAAGATGTGGCTGCTCAGGAAGTGACCACACAAAACTTCAAACACTCTCCAGCCCACATTAAAAGCCAGGGCTATTTACTCACCCAGTCTGGTGCTCTTCACCTGCACTGCAAATATCACTCTTATTTTTAAATGTCCACTGTCTCCTCCCAAGGTGAGTACAATCCATGCCCATCAAAACATGCATCCCAATTCTCCTTGAAAGAAAACTCATAGGTAGTAGCAGCATTGGAAGGGTGATGATGGAGCTTCTCCCTCCTTGCCCTGTTACTCACCACAGATTTTCAGAACTCTCTGAATGCACACCCTCAGTGTGAGGGTCCCCTCTCAGCAGACAGTCAATTCTTACAGAGGGAAAACAGAAAGAAAAAAAACAACAAAACAAAAAAACCACCAACGAAACCCAAACAATCAACTTCTGCTGGAAATCTGGTGTTAAATGTCAAACTCAAGGATGGACACTTCCCCCTCCTCCAAGTGTTTTAGGTACTTTATAACCCTCCTCCAAGCGTTTTATGTGTTTCAAAAGCTTTGTTGTGTGTTTATTACATCAGTGATTGCTATAGCAATAGAAAAAACAAAGTCAAGAAATACCAGTTGGTAAATTCAAGGCAAGTTGAAGAGTATTTTGCACTTCCCCTGTTCCACCCCAGGTTTTTGAGCCATCAACTCTGTGTAGAAAACAACATTCACCTTCACACAGCTGCAGTGACCCCAGGCAGGTGTTTTCTTTCCCTCACAAGAGTGTGCTGCTCAGGAGGAAAACACTGTCCTGAATCTGTGTGTCTTGTACACTTTTAAAACATTCTGCTATTCCTCCAAAGAAGTGTGAGGTAACTCAGTGATCAGAGCAGTTCATGTCTCTGCTGCGTTGTCTGTGAGCCACCACTGCAGAATTAGTTACGAAGACGAACAAATCAAACCCAGGGACTCCAGAGCACGGCCCTGGGGCACGTGGAAGAAGAGCACTCCATGGACATGGAGATCAATCACTGCTAATTGCACAAATATTCATTTTGGTTGGAGGGTGGACCCCCTCCACAGGTGAAACCAATATGACTTTTTTCCTTTAGTGGACTCCAGGTCAAGGGTATCACTAAAAAGCCTCTTTCAATGCCCTGAGCGTGCACGATATACACATATTTAAGAGCCTCCATTAGGCTTGCTGCCAAACCAAAGTTAAATCTGAGTGGAACATTTAAAGGTATAATTTGAAGCGTGAAGTCATAGTACCCACAGCTGTAAACATATCTCAACACTATTCCATTCTTTAGGGTGATTCATAGGAAAAACAAGCAAATTGCTATGGCTTCCCCTACATTACAGGAATAGCTTGTTTTCTAAGGAAAGTTTACAATTTCATCTCATTGTCACGTGAAGATAAGGTCTGGTAAGTCTGAGTAACTTATGGAAATATGTATCATGGTAGGAAAAAAAAACTTTAAACAAGTTTAAAGTGAAACAAAACAAAAAGAGAGAAATAGGAGTAATTTGAGATGTTCCACTAAAAACAGACTTTCTTACAGACTTTGTTAGGGCTCAGGCAGGCATTTCAATTGGTAACCAGGGAACAAGTCTGCTGTTTATCAGGCAGAGAACTCAGAACAACATTTTCACACTATTCCATACCATATCCATATATATATATATATATATATATATTTACATATACAATCTTAAACATCAGTTCCCTCTTCTACCCTTTCCAGAAAGCTGCTTTCCTAAAATTCTCCCTGCAAAACCAAATTCTAAGCTGCCAACGAAACTGCTAAGAGCAAACCCTCCTCTGAGCTCACTTTGTGATGAAATTGGAGTGTGTCCAGGGAGGCATCAGGAGACACAGTCTTGAAAAAAAAAGTATTTTCTGTTAAAAACATTATCAGAGCTACTCTCTTGGTTTACCCCACTGTTTGCCAGCACAACAAAGAATTACATGTTTCACAGTGTTTCAGAATTACAGCCACTGGAAGATTTCCAGATTTCATGCTCAGCTTGGAGCACTCGTTTCCTCACAGGAATGGGGGCACAACTTCCAGTCCCTGCATGGAAGCATAAGAATACTTTGCTTCCTCAAAGGAGCATTATTCCAAACCATTATTCCAAATTGTGTCCATATACCTTAAAGGTATTTTCAGCTCCTGACCTCCCCGCTGCTCCAGTGGAACCACACTGAACAGGGTATTTGGGAGCAAAATTTGCAATCAGTGGTTCATGGAGAAAAATTACATCTTCACATAAGTTGTACTGGACACACATATCTGAGTATTAAGTAGCCTGAACCAAAATAAATATCCAAAACCCTATTGATTATCTTTGGCATTGCTGTCCCAGAAAATACTGCCTTTATTATTTTGTACTCAGTGGGAGTCTGGATACATAATTTTCATCTCTTAACTACACACAGAAGAAATTACTCTTTTGAGGTTTATTGAGCTGTTGAGAAGGGTTGTTTGGTTGATTTGGGTTGGGAGTTTTGCTCTAAACCACACAAATGAAAAAAGACGCGGGAACCGCCCTTTCTTCTTTTTTTCTTTCTCAAAGAAACAAACAACGAGATGTCATGAAAAGCAGGACATGCTTTTACTGCCAAATATATGTCACCACCAGCCAAGAATCCTCTCCAGAAGCAGATTTTGAAACTGTATCACAAGTATTTGTGACTGCAAACTTTTTTTTTTTTTTGGAAAATGTGAACAAAACATCCATGCAACGATGTCTGCGATAGGGGATCCCTGTGGAAGAAGATGTATCATTTCAATGAGTTAAGCCAACAAGAACATGTGGAAAAACACATTTGATATCAAAACACAGACTAAGCGAACATTTCCTCAATTTTTGTATTTTACTGTGTCATGCTTATTTTAACTGAGCTGTTTCAGATCAGCCAACTTCTTCCAGAACGCTGGCATCCTACTACAGACCAGCCCCAGCAAACTGCTGAGCCCTGGTTTTATTTTTTAAAAACAATTATTGCTTTTATCCTTTCTTGACAATTAAATCTGAAGGACTCCAGCCTATGACAGGATTTGCCTGTGTTGGTTTGAAAATTGAAAGCTTGAGGCAAGAAAGTCCAACACTGTAAACTGTATCCCCCTTCAGTCAGCTCACCTCTGACTTCAGCAGCATTAACAGAGCTCTGCCAATAAAACCTTCTTTTCCAAACACTTGCCATTACAATTAGTTTGGGTTTTGCCTGTAAAACTTATTTTATTCATAGGCAGGAGAAGAAGAAAGAAGTGGAAAAATGCACCTAGCCCCGTTTTTGTGTGGGAGGTTCATCCCAGTCAGCAGCTGCACCATCAGCAGGTGTCAAAATGGACAGAGGGAATCAACACGTGGCCAGGGACAAGGTGGGACTAAACCCCTCCCAGGAGCAGCTTACACTTGGACCTGGTTAAGCACACTGTAATACACACACCTGAAATCCAAGCTTTGCAGGAGTTCATGGAGATTAAACAAAACTAACCTGTTTTCCTGTAACCAACCCTGCACACAGAAGGAAGTGCTGCTTTAATGAAGTTAATTTTCAAAACAGACCACAGGTACTGTAGTTGCTGCAACAGATGACAACATTTTATAATATTTTGTGCTGTTTCAGTCCTTTCAGATTTGTTTTCACAGTAAATTCTACAGCTGCAGCATGCAGTAGTATCCACTGAAAACTAATCAAATTCTGTGTTCCCACAAGCCCTTTGAGCACCTGTACTTTTATAACCCACAGTTCTGCAACACCTTTGCTCCCACCACAGAACAACACCTTGAGGCACAGGCCACCCATTAAAAAAACTGTTCCTTCAGAATGAGAAAAAGACATAAAACTCATTTGCTGAACTAATTAAAGAAATTGTACTGCCTGTAACTGCCTTCATAGTTTATCAAAGCCTTCAGTGCACTGCAGGGGACACGTTCAAGTTCTGCTGTAGCACCACAAAAACTGGCCAACAAAATATGAACACGATGCTTTTGTGGAAGAATTCAAATCAGCAAATGTCAGAACAAGACGTAAATATGTAATTACGAAAATGTACATAAATATATGTATGAGCCATCTGACTGAGCAAGGCTGCAGCTCGGCCACAGGAGCGAACTGACCACACAGGAAGATTCTCCTCGTGTAGAAAACTGTTTCCACGTTCCACAGATAATCAAAAGGACAACTGGAAGGAGGGAGAAGAAAGGAGGTCAAATCAAGATCTGTTTTACGCACAATCCTCTCTCCCCAGAGCCACAAGTGCATTTCTTTGGGTAAATTCTCAGATTCCAACAGGCCAGTGAACTCTGCAAAGGTCAGGCCAATATTTAGCCTACCCCAAAGACTTGCTGAAACAGCTCTTCTGTCTAAATTACCACTTTCAACTGTATGGATTTTCAAAAAATAGCCCTTTTTACATCAGAAAAAAGGCAAATCAAGGGTGTGGTTACTGTAATTTAAGTCTACAAAGTACCACTGTGCAAACTGCCTACAGTTCTGTGCTGGAGAGCCTCATCATGATCCAAATAACACTGTGCTCTCGGAAGGGCCCTTTGGAAATGCCAGTGGTTATCCCTGGTGCAGGAAAGCTTCCTGCAATTTTGATGGCTAAGACCCTTTTGGATTATTAAGGTATCAATTTATACCCCAGTTATTTGTGCAACCCAGAGTTTTCAATCCCCTGGCAGTACAGCTCTGCATTAGACACAAGGCTGCTCAGTGCTGGCTTTTTGTTTTATGCAGTTACAGGAAAAAGATAAAAACTTCCCCAAAATCTTCACCTTCGGCTCCCACCTACGTTTTCATCTCTGTAAATCTTTTTATACAGCACAGAAAAGCTCATGAACCACGACTACAATCATGTAAAACAGGAGGACAGTCTGTGTTTTGTAACACTCTCTTACACACACATACATTAAATTACATTTTCACTAAAAGGAAAAAAAATCAAACAATTCCAAATAAAAGAAACCAAACAAAACACTCAAACCCAATCTTCTCTACCAGATATTCCCAGACCACCAAAATAAGCTCATAAAACTGGACATACTGGACTAGCCTTACTTTTGAGCACTTTAAAACTGTGACACTCTGACTTCAACTTTTTCTAGGGAAGTGGGGGATAGGAAGACTTCAACTCCACACTTGTTCGCCAGGAACTACAAAAAGCTTCTCAGGTCTATAGTAGACCAAAAGCTCTACAATAGTATCTAATGCAATAGTATTAGATTACTTTGGCACACACACGAAGTCAAACACCTAAACTGAACCAATCTATTCTCTAAACACACAAATATGATCAAAAGGCATATTGGTATAAGCAGAATTATCCATCATTATTCCTGATAATACAAGAAAAAAGTGCTGGTGGGGGAAAAATGAGCTTCAAGTGAATGAAGGAACTGAATCCAGAAAATGTAAGGCGTGTTTAATTTCTTCATTGAAGCAGAAGCAATGACTGAAAAAGCCACCCCTTCTACTTTGCTATGTAAGTGAAAAGCAAGGAGCTTAAAAAGAAACAAAACCCAACAAAACCAAAAAACCCAAACCTTCCATGCAGTTAAAAAGAAAAGCTTGAAGTAAAATCTCACACCTGTAACATTATTGTAATGATAATATTCCATAGTTCCAGCACTTCATTTGTAGGAATAATGCACTGCTGTTCACTAAACCAGAAACACAATTTGAAAATAATAAAAAAAAAATCAAACAGCAACATAATTTGCTGTTTGAAAAGCAAATGCAAGGCAACTTCTTTACAAAGAATAAACTCCTTTAAACAGGCAAAAAAAATTCAAGCATCACTAGGATCTACATTACCAGTGTGTCAAACAGCAGCTTTTCACTCCTGAATGGATCCCACCCAGAGAGAAGGCACAAAGCTGTACTTGAGCACACCACGATTCCCATGATTAGCTCTGTTAAAACCGAGGCAGTAGAGGGGGGAAATTAAGTTTAAAACCAGGATTTTCTTTCTGTTCTGATGCAACTCACAGCCACAAGCACAGGACACACTCCACAAAGTCTCTTAATCAACGGGAAGGAAAGGTTATTTTACCCGGTGTAGAAAGCAAACCCAAACAAGTAAATCACAGAGTGAGGGGTATTTATTACAGGAGGAAAAGTCCTGAGTATAAAAGCATAAAGCACCAAAATGACACACTCCACACGAACAGAGCCAAGCAATGCAGCCTGTTCCCAGGGTACCTGTGCCAAAGGCTTGGTGACTCAGGGTAGCACAAAGCTTGGCAACACAGCTCCAGCTTCAATTGTTAGCATGGCACTAAATGCATATAAACAGACTCTAATGCAATTATCTTGTTAAAATTGCATATGATTTAGTACACAAGTCAATTAAGGTTTCACATTATGAGCATTATGATTTCCCCACAGTACTGAGCCTACTAATACCAGTATTTTGGAGACACTTCTGTAGTCACATTTGTTTTCCTGAGGTGTTCTCTTCATTTCTCTTCCTTTTAGTCACCCTGAGTAAGAGCACACGATGCATCCAGCACAGGAAGGAGAGTGGAGCCTGTCACTGGGATGAGTGCAGAGAACAGTTTCTAAGATGACTAGGAGAGATAAGAACTGAGTTTATTTAGCCTAGAAAAATACACAGTAAGGGGAGAAGCCAGCTCACAGGCAAAATGAAACACCACATGAGGGAACTCTGAGATTAAAATGACCTAAAATTGTGTTGCTAACAATAGGGGAATTCACACTCTTTCCAACACCAAATAAACTAATCCAGTTGAACAATTTTTTTTCCCTCTCAAATCCAGTTTCATTTTAAGATTAACATCTCCACAGTCACAAAAAAACCTACTGATAACACAAGAGGTGGCAGTTCTTCCTTTTTCATGCACTGTGCTTTTGGGGGCAACCAAAACCCAAAGAACACAAAGCCCAAAAGGGACTAGGTGCAAATGTATTATCCAGTATGCTTTATTTTATTCCTGAGAAACAAGAAAAAGAAGGAGAACATGTCCTACTGCTCCTTTGTACTCACTTATTCTAAACAGTTGAGGTTTAATGAAATGATAATGTTCAGACAGATTATTAGAGGTATCTCACATGCTGAGCTGAGCTTCCAAATGTTGAAATCCTTATTAACAGCAAATTTTCTTAACAGCAGTTGTGATGCCTTCAATATTGCATCACATAAACCTTCTGGACAAACTAAAGTATATGAGTCTTCATGTAAAAGACCGAGTGAAATTTATATTTGACCAGCATCAAACTACAGTCACTTCAAAATTCAACTACTTTTATCTGGAGAAATTGTCGTTTCACTCTGTACCATTCCACTTCTACAAACACAGAATTGAAACCTACCCCCCAAATCCACCATCAGACAACACAGAGGGTGAGTCTGTAATATTTCTGCAAGCCCAGGGGTAACCAGGTTCAAAAGCTACCAGAAATCCCAAACAAAATTGAAAGATTATTTTTACTGGACAAAATATTTGCCTTTTAAAAAGCCAATTTCTATGGAAAGGTATTAAGATAAAATTACACAGGAAAGCAAGTTCTCTCCTGCTTCAGTTCATCCACTGACTTGCACTAATCATTCTAAACATACAACTGACCCTCCAAGGCTAAAGGACCCAAGTTGTTCCGTTCTTTTCCCACCCCCCCTTAGTGTAACATGCCTTTTATTCATTAATTCAAGCTGTACTCATTTAATGGGTGTCCCAGGCCAGACAAACTGCAGCACAGCAGAGCAGAGATTCACTTCTAAAGGAAGTTTTTACTTCAGTATTCATGAAATGCTACGGCAGAGTCAGATCAGATCTCCACCAGCACAGCCCTAACCCAGACAGAAAGCCAGGCCAGCCCTCAGGAGCAGCCACATCAGATTTTTCAGGTGTTACTGAAAATCCTGACAATTCCAGCCACGTGAATAGAAAGGAAAGCCACATAAATGCAAGGCAGGTTAACTTCTGTTCTTCCCATCTTTAACAGAACTGGTTTGAGAAGTGCAAACTGACACCTCTGCATGAGTCCTTAAGCCCACTGAAACAAGGGTCTCCAATTTTTTACATTAACTTAAAATAGCTTCCCTATGGATTAGGGAATTAATAGCTCAATGCTTTTAGGAAAAGCACAGAACTGGGGGGCTCCCCAGGGATGCCCAAGTAGGAGCAGGCTCAGCACGACTTAATGCACGCCCGGCATCCAGGAGCTACTCTAAGGCAAACACGGGGTGGTTTGGAGGACAGGCTGCTGATGCCACAGCACAGGACTCAGCTTTCCAGGAAATTCTACATGCTGGAAGCACAAATGCTGATCCTTCACCATCTGCTTCCATTCACGTTTTCATGTAATGTATGTAGTAAATAACGAAATACAGATCAAAGTGAGTGACCAGATTTAAGCATTTCAGGTAAACCAAACAGCCTTTTCAACTCAGCAACAGCCTCCTGCCACCACCACGCAAACAAGTGAAATAAAATTGTGTCTGTGGGGAGGAGCAATCCCTCATCACACCAGCAAACACACAGCTGGAGAGGCAGGAGCTTTTCAGAGGCTTTGATATCCTCTGGGGGTACATAAAACACCCACACATCAGTTAGTGACAAAAATTGCCTCTCACCAGAAGTGTATTTACCATCATATCAACAATATTAGAAAACTGGGATAGTAACAAAATAACATTTGAAAACCCGAAGTTTTCCTGCTTAAGGAAAAAAAAGCAATGTATAGAGCTAAAGATACTCAAAATGTATTAAGAAAATGAAAAGGGGATGTCACAGTTCTCTAAGCAGCACTGGAAATGGCGAAGGGGGAAAATTCCCCTGAGCTGCAAATGTAATGTTTCAGCAGTCAGTGCTGCTGAAATTTGGATTTTCATAATACATTAGCATATTTGCATAAGACTTTTAATCTAGTCATTCAAGTGAGGCAGCCAGGATACATTTTAAAAGCTCTATTCTGTATAATTAAGGGTGTAAGACAACTCATAAAACAGAAATCCGCCTCTCTATGAAGTTATTCAAGTTAAATACATTTAATTCACTTAAGTTCAGGCTTTTATTGATTTTTCCCCGTACACATACAATGTAAGTGGGAATGCCTTAGAACCACACATACAATCTTTTCTATCCCAAATCCTATATTGCACCTGGAACACTTCTTTATTTTCTGAATCCAGAAAACTCTTTAACAGTGATAGAGAGCAACTTTTTTCCAACCAACCAACCTCAATCAAAAATCTTTTTTTTTTTTTTCCCAGTCAGAATGCAAACACCTGGAGTCTTAGAAACATTACAAATGTATTCCTCGTGTCCCCCATAACAATTGCTCTGCTCAGTTCCATCCCTGTTCTGGATTTGAAGTCTCAAAGCCACCTACAAAAATACTACTGAGCTAAATCCTCCCAATATCCTCCTGTAATCCCCAGAGGGACCTTAAGCACCAGACCAGTCTGAAAATACCAGAGAGCCCTGGGAAGGCAGAGGTGACACACTGTTGGCCTGCATTGATATTTCTGCTGATATTTCTTGCTCAGGAAAAAAAACCAAACCAAACAAAACAAACCTTCCTGGAAAAGATTTTGTAGTGAACATCCAGATGTTTAACCTTCCTAAAAATAACTGAGTTCACCCTTGGAACTCTCTTGTCATTCCAGAGCACCCTTCAGGCAAAAGCACTCACATCAGAACCAGAAGCACATAAACTCAACTCCAGCAGAAGTTAAACTCAGGAAAATGCAGTAGCAAGATGACAAAGCTGACTCAAACATTAGAATTTTTGGTTGATTGTTAGTTTAAGTCACCTACTAAATTTAGACACAATTCACATTGAGTTTGTCACTTTGCTTTGATTCCTGTACCTAAAAAATATATGCTATTTTGAGTCCATAACATTACAATGCTCTTTAACTTTCACAACATTATTTGGATTTGAATGATGAACAAAGTAAGCCCAGTAATTTAAAAATATCACTTAATTATCCTTACTATTTTATTTGAAAACTATTTTTGTGTAAGAAGTAAAGCACCACGAGGATGTAGGTGACATAAAGCTGGTTTTAAAACACTATGTGATGACTGTTTGGCATTTGGGGGACATTTAAAGTTAAGATTTTATTCATGAGAAACTGCAACTTGTGTTGCACAGGATTAAGCACAACAACAATAAAAACAAAATCACAGCAGCACAAAGTTTCAGATATTTTTCCTGCCTGTTTTGTTTCCTGTATTTTAATTTTCTGAGACTTCTAAAGCAAAGTATCTGAAACGCAGGAAAAGGCAAATATTACGTAAAATGGATGAAGCTGGGTAACATCTTCATGCGAGAAAGAGAAAAAAATGTAACAAGAAAGTGACAGATGATTTTTGGATGAAAAAATCGAACTTTTCTTCAAATGATTTTTTTTTTTTTTTAACTCAGAACTTCTGGTTTGTCCAAATGTCTTCCTCTAGTCTCTCCTGAAATTACTGTAACAGTACAACTCTTGGAAAGCACATTTTCAACCCCAAAGTAGTTCTAAAAATCCTGAGCACACCGAGCCAGGCTCCCACACCCTGAAGGTGAGGGCTCTCGGGGGTGTGATGCTGCAGGAGACGCCGAGGTCACACCCGGGCGAGTCAGAGCCAAGGGCTCAGGCAGCAACCAGGACCTGCTGGAACCTCAGCAGGGCAATGGGAACGTTTCCCTGCTTTTTGAGCTGCTGTGCTCTCTACAAAAGTGTGTGGGATGTTCAGTGAAATGGTTGCAGCAAATGGACACAGAGGTTATTTTTGTCCCTCAGCCCAGGGCACTGCACTTCCCAGCCCCTGCTCCCTGCAGGGAGGGAGAGGGGCCCGTTTCTACCAAGGGTTTGCAGGTGTCCCCTGCTCTCTCCATTCACTTTAGGTATTTATGCAGTCCTAAATCTGAACTTTAAAACTAAGTTGATGTGAATAGTCACCCCATAATTTCTGAAGCGTATACAAGTAAGAATTCAATTAATCTATATAAGTTTTGTATATTATTTTCTTTCATTAATAATCTACTGTGAAGGCAAGAAAGGTGGGGATTCACACTAGTATGATTTTAGAAAAACTACCTACAAAACATGCAAGCAATCCACAAGAGTTTTCACTCAATTTAGCCCATGATGAAGTCTTCATTCTTTTCTCTTTCAGCAGCTCTCACTTATTATGTTCACCTAAGCAACCCCATGGGAAGTCAGAGACGTTACTAAATATTAGAAACTCTGTGGAAGGCAAACGCTGGATTTGACCAGGAATGTGATGACAAAGAGTCTGCTCTAGGCTTCTTTCATGTTTCAGAAAGCCAGTTTGCTTTCAGTTCCTTTTAGGGGGAGAATGACATAGATTCCAGAGGCGTAGTCAGCTATATGAAATCTTGTTTCACAAAACAAAATATGAACCACAATGTCCACTCTCCTGGGAATGAAGGAGGATAAATATCTAATCACAAAGGAAAACATTATATTTTATTAAGAAGGTAGACCAGAAAAACATTCTCTTTTAACATCAGGCATTTCATTTGCTGCAGTAAGTGTGCAATGGCAGCACTGCCCAGTTCCAGACAGAGTGCAGCATGAACTAACCACCAGGTCACTGGTAAGGCTGATGATTTTCATCTTTCTGTATTAAGCAAGATTTACTAATAACTTTCTCTGAAGATGAAAGAGAACATACAAATTATCCACCAGAATTCAGATGACATAGAATGTAATTCATATTACTTTTAACAGCAGGAAAATAAAAGAGGCAGAAGTAGCATATCTGGCTTGGGATAAGCAGTCACAATATACCACAGAATTATTAGTTCTGGAGTCTCCACTATTACACGTGGACAACAAAGACACCATCACTTTGCTTCAGTGTTGATATTTCTCTGGTGTTTAACACATACTTGAATTAGTTCTCCTAATTTCTCTTTGAACTCCAACTGACACCAAAACAGTCTGCTGCATTTATTACCCACTTCCCAGATTTTGCAATGGCTTCCCACTCTTTTCAGAAGTGTCTCCTTTCGGTTTTGAGAAGAAAACTCTGCCCAGTGTGAAACTGCCAGTCATCGGTTATTTAGGGAACTCTTGGCCTTCCTGGTTTCAGGCCTCAGTACTTAACAGAAGGGTCTCTCTGAATGCATTTCTCTCAAGTGGAACACAAATCTAGTTCAGGGCACAATGCTGCTCCCAACCGTGTGTCTCCATATGCACCAGACAAAACATGGCTCTGAAATATGTCTCTCTTTCCTTCTACCTGCAGTAGATGAGACACCATGAATCACAAGGTCATACATTTTCATTTGTGAACTGTGAGCTACCTCAGCAGTAACTGTCCTATAAATTTATAAGACAAATAAATTGTCAGCATGAGATGGCTGTATTCCTTCCCTGCCCATCTTTCTGTGCAATTCTAACAGTGTCTTAATTAGCAGCATGAATTATTTGCCATGGTAATAGGGAGATATTCAAAGCACAGAATGATGATTTCCCTGAAAGTTCAAACAAGACACTGGCTGTAGATGCACCTCCTGAGACATTATTAGCAAAAGACAAATAATATATAAGCATCTCTACTACATCCAAGCCCAGACTATTGCACGAGTGAAATATTTCTTTACAAAACCCAATACAGCTGCATGAGTAAGGTGATGATCCTCACGGTGAGCTGTGAGAAATGTGAGCAACTCAGCCTGGAGTGTCCAAGGAGATCCGTGTTAGTCCCTAACAACGTTCAGATGATTGTCACGGGCAAGCTGGAGCAAAACAGCAGCGACTGTAGCACTCGATTGCTGAGTTCTGATGCCACAGCATAAGCCATCAGTAGAAATTATTTTCTTTCCAGAGGTTAAACAATTATGAATTCCTAAAACAAACAAACAGCCCAAGCAAATGCCCCAAGTACAGCAGCTCTTCTGCTGCAGCACACACAGCTCACAACTCGCACGTGGACTGCAGAGATGGAACATGTCTAATGTGGAAACCACACCTGGTACAGAACCCAGCCCTTGGTAAGAAGCAAAGCAGGTGACTGATGACCCTGGCACTGAACTCTGCTGAGATTCTGGACTTCCAGTTCTCTCTTGATGTCATGAAAACAACATGGATCTTAAATCCAACTGACACAGCTACATAAAGGGTTTCTCAGCCGTTCTCTTCACATTTTCTACTTAGGAGAGTGTCTGTAACTGTCCAGCAGGGAAAGCAGAGCTTGGCTGGCAGCAGGGAGGGTCTGCTGCTGATCTAAAGCACAGCAGAACCTGAAGAGGAACTGAGAACAACCTCAATACCACGCAGGAAACAGAAACATAACACACTCCTTGAACCTTACCCAGCACATCTTCACGTTCATGGGTTCTTTCCTCTTGGAAAAAGAAGAACCCAGCTCAGCTTAGTAAATTCTCTTATTGCAAAATCATAAGCAAGCTCTGGTACATTTATATCATCATAAAACAAATGGAAGGAAAATGACTTTAGTGATGAAAATTGCAAATGGCATTACAGAGTTGTGCAGGATTTTTATTACCACTTGGCCTTATGTTCCACATTTGTATCAAAAACGTGTGTGGGGGGTCTCTCTAAGTTTAAAAGCACCAGATTTAGAAAAAAAAAGTCTAGTTACAACATGCTAAAAATTTAACTGAGGACCTCTCTCATGATGAAGAAAACATCCACTGGATGCTGATTTCTAAAAATATCTCAACATATTATATATCCAAGATGCTTTTAGTTACAAAATAGATACCACTCAAAGAAACTTTTGTTTCCAAAATAAGAGCACTGTGAATTTCTATTCCTTGGGCATTTTGCAAAGTTACTGTCCTTAGGTGTCCACAACTTTAAGAAAATCTAAATACTTACTTGCTTTTACAGTGCTGAAAAGCTAGCATGGAAAAGCTACAGGACATCCCACCCCTGATAAGGCACCATACTTGCTGAGATCTGTGAATTCACATCATTTCTACAACTATTTTTAAATTATTTCCTTTGTTCCTCTCTCTGTGTAAATTGCCAATAAAAGAATTAACAGCCACAGGAATGGAGGATAAGTTGGATTTCTTCAGATGACTTGGGGCATTATTCAGTGTCTAGAGGGGTCAGGAGATTTTGTTATCTCGCTTCAACAAATTTTGAAATATTATGGTGCTGCAGCCATTCCAAATTAATATAGACTCTATTAATAGATTGTCATGGAGCCCTAGAATCCTGCTCTTCCAAAGCTATCCATTTCCTCTGCACTATTAAGATACAGGATATTCAACAGCAAGTTTCCTAACAGCACTGAAAAATTCTGTTACAAAAACCTCCCAATAGTTTAACTACAAACAGTGAATTAGAGGCCATTATTAGTAACAAAGGATAACAAATTTTCACACTTTACCATAACAAAAAGAAACTATATTAGTGTTTTCCAGAACTGGAGCAATAATGTATGTGAACAAGGTTCCAGACAATTGAGTCTTTAATGTAAGAAAACACAGCCTTGTCTTCCAGTAATGCAATTCAGCCTCGTCCCAGACACTGTCAGTCATCCAAGTCAAGAAAAGGCATTTTTCTGAATAAGGTCATTGGAGATAAATACTCTATACAATGAATTGCTCAACTCCACCTTCCTCCTCTTGCTCCTCTTACAACCACATTCCCCAAGAGTCAGAATCCGCTGCAGATCCAGGGCTAAAAGTTCATCTAAAGTGCAACTGAGCCAAGACCCATCATCCTGGGCATATTTATCATCAACATTCCATCACAGGCAGAATATTAGGGCTGTCATGGTGCCAGCGAGCAGTCAAAAAAGGACAATGACAAAAGAAAACACATTAATTATGTGGCAGAAAGAGACGACTCTCAGGATATGCAGGGAAATTCCTGAATGTCTTTTGGCCTGAGCATTCCTGCAAAGCACTCAGATCATCCCTTGGGCCAGCACAGATTTTTCACAGCCCCGGTGGTCAGACAGTGTGTGGTCAGACAGTGTGTCCGTCTGACACCTGCCAAGGTGTCTGAGCTGTGGGAGCTGCAGTCACTGCTCTGTTTGCTGCACCAAGAGCTGACCAGGCAGCTGAGACACACCAATAATCCAGTGTGAGAGACAGGACAAGCTGTGACGCCTCCGAGGACCCAACGAACGACTTCACCTTGAACATCTTATTGTAAAGCACTGGAAGACAAATGTGTCATCATTCTGGCAGCTTTGCCTGGACAGGAAACAATACACTGTGCAAAACAACTACTTAAATATTTAAGACAATAAATCTTAACAAACCTGGAATCTTATGGGACGCAGAGAGGACAGCAACAGACTAAATCAAAAAAATTCAGACCGAAGTCCATATCTCCATCTGAAGCAACACAGAGAGGAACACACAAAAAATACAGCAGGTTTCCTAACAAGCACACAGAGGAATACCACTGCTTGATGCTATATTTGATCTCATCCAGAAGCCAAAACCAGAAGTAGTTGATCCTCTCCCAGGTATACAGTTTCACTCAAGACACATAGGTTATACTGGAGAGTTCATCTTGAGTGGCCTAACCTCCTCTCAGAGTATCACCTAAAAACATTCTGTGCATATTCCTGCTTAAGTTCTTTCCCTTCTGGCCAGCTCCATCCTTTATCCCCAGGCTCTCACTGTAGCCCTGCTCCTTGTCTTGCAGGGTCATCCCAAGGTTCTAATCAAAGCTTCACCCCAGGAGAGCAAACTGTCCCTGACCACCACAAAATCTGTGCCCAGTTCTGGACTTGGTCACTGCCAACACACCTACACCCAGCAATAGAGACATTCTTCCACTAACCCTGTTGTAACTATCTGGAGTACAATACTCCCTGTAGTGAAGGACTAATAGAAGAAGGGTTTATTCACATTCATAAGGTTTCTTTCTGTAAGTGAAAGAGCTGCTCACACAGAGCAGAACTGATGGCAGAACATGCTGCAAATCCCACCTCCTTGGTAAGTCACTGTCTCCTTATAAAGGAAATGTAACAATTGAAGCAAAAACAGTGGTTCAGAGTGAGAAAATGCAAGAGTACTTGTACTAGAACCATACAACTGGTTTATCTGGGAGATACAGGCGTTTTTGGCAATGAGCGCTACAGAAAAGTTTAATATGCAGGCACTACTGGGAAGAATGAATTAAATTAAATGCTAGAATAGGTCCCAGGAAGACACCCCAGCAAAGACCCAGGGCTGTATCTCCCCAGCAGCCAGGGATCATCACTTTGCAGTTTACACAGATTCAAAAATGCAGCTGCCCAAACCTATGGATGAACACTCACCCAAGACTTAATGTATAAAGACACTCTGGGGCCCTCTCAGGTGTGGAGGATATTGATCTCAGTGCTGCATTGATTCCTAGACAAAACACAGTTTTCCATCCCAATATAAAAATATTTTTTCATATTTTGAGGTTTAACTTCCACAGCAATTCCTGTACTTAACTTACAAATACACAGAATACCTTGATATTCTCAAACAATTTTTTAAAGATATCAGAATACAGTGAGCTCTCTAATAAGAAAAAGGTTGTTCAATTTTATTACAGAAGTCAGAAAAGAGGATGTTATCTCACCTATATTGACTCTACTGTTGACTTAAAAAACCAAAACAAAACCACACCTCGTACCTCTGACACTTGAGCTGGTATTTATTGATTACATGCTTAGAAATCCAAACTCTTTTTAGCAATGCATTCAGAAGTCAGATCAAAAAATAAAACTCACAACTAATAGTTTAATCAAAGCATTTAACCATCAGGCCTTACAATCAGCAAGCCAGAACCAAAGTCAAATTGGCCACTCTGACCTTGTTATACAGAGAGAGCAGCTCTGGGTGCTATTGATGAGTTGATTCACCCACCCAGTGCAGGATCATAAACCCCATCACGATGTGCCTGGGTAGAATTAAACACTATTCTGTAAAAATTCCATAAAAGAACGATTAAACACCACCAGCAGCAACTATGAATCTTCAGTGACAGCGTTGAAAGTGCATTCCTGGATGAGTCAAAGCTATAGAGCAGCCAGTCTGTCTGGCCAGATTTAAGCAGCTTTCATCGTGCCGGGCCTGTATTAAGACAAATTAATGTTGTCAGATGATGGCTGGTGAGATCCTGACATGGACACAACTACTCACAACTGCACCACGTGAACAGGGGATTCAGCTGGCACAAAAACACAATACAGACCATCCAAACAGGCCCCCTGCTTTTGCCACCTCCAACTAAGAGAGGCAAACTCAGAAAAAAAAATGTCTTGACAGCACCAAACGTGGTCACTTCCCAGACAAACAAAGCCTGTGCAGGAGATCAGACTGGCAGGGCCTCACCTCTGCCTTACAACCTGTGTGCAAGGGAAACACAGACCTGTAACACACCTGAGCATCAGCCTCAGGGCAGCTGGGCCAGCTCCAGGAGCAAAGAACAGGCAGCAGAACAGATGGACAGTTTTCAACAAACTCTTGCCCAAACAGCTAAAAAGCTTTGTGACAACAAGAAGTAGGAACATTCTTTAGAGAGGGCGCTTTGGGAATTTTAAGAAACTTTTTCCAGTAAAGCCCCCCTGCAGAGAAGTATTTCTGGTTTATGACAGACTTTTTTCATCTTTTGATTTAGCTTTAAGGTAGCTCTTTTTTATGTTCCATCTGCAAAAACATAAAAAAATAAAGAGAAAGGTAGCGAGCTGGAAAACCAACATTGGGGTTCTTCTAAGGCACTTAAGTATGATAAAGAGGTTCTTTCTGTTCTGTACCATCTGTAAATGCTTACAGCTGCATCTGCTTTAGAAGCAGTCAAGTTAGCAGAAAATTAAAAAAAAAAAAAAAGCCCAGCTCTTTGCTATTTAGCTTTAAAGTTTCCTTTTTCATGAGGAATAAAAAAGCACTCTTTAAACTATTTTCAACATAAAGCTTAATTAGATTCTACTCTTCATCTTCAAAACCCTGCAGAGATCATAATGTTCCCCATGAGAGCTTTTAGCCCTTTGTGGGAACTTCTTGGAGCAGCTATTCCAGTGAAGGTACAGGATCAGCCACCTCAAGGAGGGTTCAGAGAGCAGATAATCAGAAAGTTCCTCCAGCACACAGACCATCAATCTGAACTTCTAAAACGGACCAGAATGACCTTGTGCCATCAAACCTAGAAAGCAAGACACACCTCACCTCCCCAGTGTGCAGTACAGGCCACAGAAATCCATATCACCCAGCTCTGTTTGCTCCCTTCACCACCTGCTATTTCACCAACCTCACCTTTAGCTAACACTCCCCTGGAAAAGGGACTTCCCATTGACTAAATAAGTCAAAGTCACCTACACCTATTTTATCTTGCCAAATGGGTCTGACACAGATGATGGTGAGATAAATCACAACTGTAACCTTGAAAGTAGTACATTTACACCAGTAAAAACGTGCCTTTGTAGAACAACTTATCACTGAGCCTTGGCCTTATACATTCAATGTATCTGTACCAACAGCTGGTTGATCCTAATTACAGTGATTATCCAGAATTCATTGTTGAATTTCTACCCACTGCAAAAACTTCCAACTAAATTTAAATCAAGTTTTAAACCTATCCAACAGAAGAAGGGATGTCAGATGGCCAAGAGCCACAGACACCAAAAGTAACACTGAGCAGAGCTGTAATTCAGCTGTTGGGTTCACCTCTGCCCTGCAGAGCTCAACCATTTTGCAATTCTGGTTCTTGTTCAAGCTGCGTATCACAAGTGGAGTAAGCTGAACTTATTATTCCAAGTGATTACTGAAATTAAAATAAATCCTGTAGATACACATTTGCTACTCGCTTAACCCATGCAGAGAACCCCCTGCAAAACTGTCAGTGCATCACTGCTGTACAGAAAGGTGCACCAATCTACATGCTGAGATCACCTGATTTTTTTGTACCACCTGAACCCACACTGCCCCATGAATCCATGTCTGCAGTGGTTTTGCTCTATTTGCAGTAGTACTGACATGAGAAAATGCTGTAAGCAGAATTCCCAGACTTCCGTGATTCAGCGAAACATTCCCAATTCCTAACATTGTTACTGATCTCTGTAAACTTCTGAAAGACTTGAAATATACTTAAAATTATGTATCATTGCAAATTTACTAGAAGTTATCTTCTGTCTAGTTATGAGATGAACAAAAGGACTTTTTGGAGACACTTCTGTCCAAACCCAGCAGCGTTCACAGGAACAAAGCATTTGGACTCTTGAGACAGAAAGTGGACAGAAGCACAGTCTGGGTAGAACTAAGAGGACTGGAGGGTGCTGGGCTTTAAAAGCCAGTAGTTAATGCTGCACAGAACTCTTTTTTTTTTTCTTTTAGCAGATGAACTGAAGATTAATCTGGATTTGAGCCTATTCCTGCAGGTGAGCTTGCCAACTCATGCCTAAAGTTAAAGATTGTGTGTGTGAACAGAGGGTGGAACTCCCTGCGACGACTCCTGCTTCCCCCACACGACCTCTGCTGTGGAGGCTCCTGTAGGAACGAGGCTGTGGCATAAAAATGGAAGGGAATCATTTCACAGCCTTCAGCTACAGGCCCACTGCATGGGAAAAGACTTTCCTGGGTCAAAAGCCTATGAACCAGCTACAGGAAGTAAAGGGAAAGCAGCCAGACCTGAGAGACACGGAAGGAAGGAGAGAAGAAATGAGAGTCAAACAGGGTCATTTTCCTTTCAGATTCCACTGGGCAGGGAAAACGCTGCCATATATAAACTGAGAGATATGATTTTATCTCTCCAGCTTCTACATGGGCAACTTCAGTAAAAAGGGAGGCATCTTAAACACAACATCGTGCAGTAGAGAATAATTTTCTGAGTGCATTCTCCTCTACTTCAGGACATTGGCTGGGATGATTTTAAAGAAAAAAAAAACCACTTAATCCTTTCACCCAACACAAATGAGTGCAAGGACACTCTCATTTCATGGATTTATTATTCTGAATCCTTGTTGCTGTAGGATATTAACAATGTTCTGGTTTAATTGGTTAGTTATCAGTTACGCAGTATCCTTCCAAAAATCCAGAACATTCTTTCTGACTGCCCTGTCTATATGATACCACTTAATGTGACACACAGATATGGAGGCTCTCCAAGGGAATCTGGGACCTGAGGCTCAGATCTGGCCCTGAGAAGAAATACCCAACAGAATCTAATACTGAAGATGACAGCACCACAGCCACACAATTAATGAGCTCTGGGACAATGGCATCATGGGGGATCCAGGGGACAGAGACACACTCAATGCATCCTGAGAGCTGAGTTCCTGTTGGGATGGAAAAGAGGGGAGAACCCTGGTCTGGCAGAGCAGAGTATTTCAGGCACAGACACCAAAAGAAGGAGCAATCATCACCATTAGCATCCTTGGAAGAATCAGAGAGAAAGGGGATCAGCAAGTGTTGCAATGACACATATGCTCCATTAATCTTATTAAATCATCACCTTTCACAGTGGGTCTGATTGCCTGGATCCTGCCAGCTCGTGCTTCACTCCACTCAACACCCATCACCGGCTGAACTGTTCCAAATTATAATTCTAATCAGTGACACTGAAGCAATGCAGCACCAAAAAGAAAATGTGCATGATTAGTTTTTTCTACCAATTTCAGCCTTGGTTCTTCCTGGAAACTTTACTCATGTCACCAGAATTAAATCACACTGTTTGACTAAATTACTTTTGTCAATTATTTGCTTTTAGAGTGTATTACAGTGCTTAGAGTCATCATAAAGTGTCAAAGGGCAATAAAGACAGTGGCCCCTATGCCACAGGTGTTGAGACATCACAATATCCAAATAATGAAATAAAATAGCTGAGATACTAAAAAAGACCAGAGTCTGTTCTGCTCTTCTTTCAAATTTTAGGAAATCAAAAGCACTGCATTTTAAAAAGCATGACACATATTTCAAAGTACTTCTTGTAGGAAGGTTTCATAAATATCCATTTCTTGGCATTGTGCTTCAGAGACAAATGATTATTGACAGAGCTTTCAACAACTGAATCTAGAGTCAAAAATGGTGGTATTCACCAAAACAGAACTTATCTCAGAAGAACTTCATATCCTCAATTAATTTGTCTGGTGGTCCCCACACAACCCCTCAAATTCCAACAGCATCAGGTTGTTTAACTCATACCAAAATCCCAAAGTGCACAAAATTGCCATTTCTTTATTGGATCTTACCCTCCAGGAGAAGAAGGAGGTACTCTCAGGTCCATCAAACCTCACACAAACACAAGAACAATGGCAGATCCACACACCTAACAGTTCAACTACCTGTGACACAGGAAATCACACACTGATCAATCTTCTGTTTGTGGAAATTCAACCTTCCATCTCCAGAAAAGCAGCCTGAACTCCCCCCACAGAACACACAGACTCACAGACCCCTCAGGCTCCCACAGTTTTTATGGAGGCAGGAAGTGGAGTCCAGGTCCCTGCCAATCCCAGGCACAAAGGCTCACCTGCTTCCTGGCCCAGCAAATATTTACAGTATCCTATATGAAATAAAACAGATAGAAATGGACACACAAAGCTCACCCTCTGAACAACACATAGTTTGGTGA
The DNA here is from genome assembly GCF_003945725.1 of Corapipo altera. NCBI lineage: Eukaryota > Metazoa > Chordata > Aves > Passeriformes > Pipridae > Corapipo > Corapipo altera. The sequence goes on from NW_020884941.1 coordinate 2,486,256, forward strand.
TGAGAACACTCCCCTGGAAGGTGAGAGATGCAAGGCCGGAAACCCCGGGGGATGGAACTGATCTCCTACATCCTGACCAAGTGCTCCAATCACTGGGTAAAAAGCAAGGAACCATTAACTTCTGCTGCCACAATACCCCGAAAAGGCTGAAGGCAGAACTGACACAAACCTTAATCAAAACAGGTACTGCACACCAGCACCAAGAGAATGCTGATTTATGTTCTTCGCTTTAACATTTTTCTTAAAGAATTATTACTGTGTTAGTAAATACAGGCTTTGCACTGAAGACAGATTTTTTTCCCTTCTGTTAATCAGAGTCATTATACACATGTACATTCAAGTAACTGTAAACTCCACCTAATCCCATGCTCTTTGCTTTATTTGTCTTCCAGCCCAGTGCTGTAGACAGTGCCCCGTCTGCACGACACAGCCTGAGACAGCAACAGCTCCAGGGAGGATAACAAACAACTCAAGTGAGACCGGTACTGAAAGACAAACATGAACCACAAACGTGATACTCGCAAATCTACCCAGGTTTAAGTCACTCTTCTGATGCCAGACACTCACGCACATTCATACAATGACATCCTTGTTCTCAGGAGGCTCCCAACAATCGTTAAAATGGAATGTGGCCGTAATTTCAGTTCCTGAAAAATGGGAGATTAAAGGCCAAACCCCATGTTTGTATGCCAAGATTTCATGACAGATTTTTGACAGCAGCACAACAGAATCTCATCTGTGTGCTTTGCAATCTGTTGCCTATGAAGTGCAGTATTCTAAAAGCCAGGTGAATGATTTGTTTTCTGTTGTAAACTGCCTCCCATCCTCAAAACACCTTCAGTAGTCAGTAAAGGTGGCCCAACCTAAACTGAACAAACAAGTAAAAAATCCTGAATGCAAAAAATTATTTCACTAGTGCTTGACAAGTTCTGTCAACAAGCTGTAGCTCCTCTTACTCCCTGCCCTCCCACATACACATCTAATCCAGCCAACTAAGACTTAAAAGCACCACCTCGGTCTCCTGGAAGAGACTGCATTTTAATTCATGGCAGCAGCATGTTAAATGCCTAATTGCAATGAAAGCAAGTTCTCAGACCTCTGAATCCAGCAAGACTTTTAACAGCAACTGATTTGAATTCTCCCAGGAGCAAAGAAAGCATTGTACATTTACACTTATTCCAAAACCCAGTAGCTTTATTGATTGCTCTGACACATCATTAGATTTAATTTCCACGCCCTTTGCATTACGTAGAGGAGCTTCTAAATATATCACCATTTCACTCATGAAACATTTGATGGGTGATACAAGAATCATTGTACTGATTATAACATTTAGGAGGGAGTTCAGTTGTTTTTAAGATCAGTGACTCAATACAGTGCCTTCCTTTTTTCTCTTAGCTCACCCTCCCAGTCCATCTCCTAATCATCACCCTGACAGGACACGCACACACTGCAATCCATACTGCTCTTAGACAACACTCTGGAAAAGGAAATAATAAAAATGCATTCAGTTTTGGTGTAGAAATCTCCTTCTCCTTCCCTCTTCACAAACGAAGGAAGCTGTGAAAATCTTTTGTGCATTCAAAGGGCAAAAAAAGAACAAAGCAATCTCTATTGCCAGACTGGGCAACAGTAAAAAGGGAGGGGGTGTTACATCAGGCCTTGAAAAACACTGAACACCCACTAACTGAAGATAAACAAGATATGAACACTGCTGTGCCCTCTCAATAGGCTCCAGCACAAAAATTTCACCACAAAGTGCTAGAAATTGAGGGAAGACCAAGTATTGCAGGAAGTAAGGATCCAGGTCCTGCTGCTCATCTGCTGTAATACTTCCAAAAGCTCAGTGCCTGAAGACAAATTTCTTGGTATTTATTAATCTCTTACACACATCAGTATACACTGGTGATGGGCAAACAGCTCTTCCCATATTCATTCCCCCCTCTGGTGCCACAGGAACTTTTGTCACTACCCAGTCCCATTTCCTTGCTGGAATACAGACAGGAAGCGAGGGGAAAACGGGTATTCCACAACCTCTTGCCTCTCACAGTCCATTCCACTGGTAGGGAATTAATTTCAGCTCCTATTTAATGCAGAAAATCACGAACACCTTTCTGATGCAGCAGCACTTGTGGATTTGAGTAACGGCGGGACCAGACACAGCTCTGCCTTCCTTCAGTTACTGCAGGAACTTGACAAAGAAAGTTTCCCTACTCACTACTGACAGGCATTTTTTTAAAAAAAAAATTGCAAACCCTTTGAAAGAGCATTTCCATCTGGCACTTATCCCACATTTCACATTAAAATTGGTTTTTCCAGGATGACAGTATTCATTTTCTCCCACAAAATTTTCAGTAGAGGCTCCTTTCAAAGATAACACACCTCTATCTGAAACACTGGCTCAGCAAGACTATTTAAGACATTCAAAGAGAACTAAATAAAACTACATATGGTTATAGGTGTGGGCATTACTGAAGAAAAAAAGAAGTTGTTGGAAGAAATAACTTACAAGAACAGTGACAAAATACAATTCGTGTATTTAAAACTATGAAAGAGATGGGGAAAAAGTGTAGGTTTCCTTTGTAGAACATCTTAATGAAAGAAAGTAATTGCAATCAGTTCCACTTGTAATTAAAAGAAAAATATAAACCTACCTTAAAATCTCAGATTTATATTTAACGAAACAATAAATACAGAAAAATGAGAATTAGTTCTCATCTCTTCAAAACAACATAATTAACGAGATGTCAGTCACCGAGAAAAGCCCTGTTTTGTGTGTTTGCCAATGCCCAGTAATTACAGCTGGCAAGTCCATTTTTTCAAGGTATTTCTAACACAACTGAGACAATTTTTTTAAAAACAGTCAAACCCATAATAAATCTTTATCATTTTATGAAGCTCCAATGATTCAACGACGCATGCTGAGTTATGCACAGAAAGGAGTAATCAAGCCTTACACTCCTGGACAAAAGGGAAGCACTGCTGTGGCCAGGAACCAATTTACATCCAGGCAAAGACAGAGGTGTGAAAGGATTTTTCTTCATGCCAAATTCTGTATTTTCAGATATGAAATGAGGTGTGTGCACAGCAGCTGGACACTGCACCACGAACACACCTGTGCTTGGGAAGCCACCTTCGCAACACAGAGAAAGGCCCAGGTCTGGCACACGGACAGGATGGGATCAGCCAACTTCCAAACTGGACACCTGCTCACTCCTGGGCACAGCTCTGCTGCACCACTCTCCTCGGGTCACAAAAGGCACATTTTTCCTAAAAGCACTAAAGCACTGGCCAATTTTATGCAGAGCTGCATTACCGTAATTAAAAATAAACCACGGCAAGACTGTTGCTCGAAGTGTAAGTAATGAAACATCCACAGGGAAGAGAGCAGCACTCCTGAGTCTGGAACTGGATTTTCGCTCTGTCCATAGCTCCCAATGCAAAGTGACAGAAACCTCAAATACATGAGGACATGAGTGAATAGAGACACAAAATTACAGTGTTTTGAGCCTCACGTCCTTGTTCTGTTACAAGCTCAGTACTGTAAGAAAGAACTTCCACTCTTGAAACCCACCTGGGAAACAGTGAGGAACAACTTAAATCCCAACTTCATTCCCCTAAAATATGCAACCTAAAGAAGAGTAAATCCTCCCCCCAGCCTCTGTCAAAAACCTTCCCTTTAGACTATTGCCATGGCAAAGACTCTCATTCAGAAAAGCAAAGGAGTTCACGATCAAAATAACATACAACTGACATTTCCTTCTTTAAAGAAAGCTGACAAATCCCAGGGTAGTTATGCATTTATAATTTCATTCTGCAATTAAAACACACTAAGACAACAGTTCACTAGACATATTTAATTGAACTACATTAAGCTGCCTAAATCTGTAACCACATTCATTTACCATAACAACACTTAGTCAATCCTGTAAGTCAGAAGAGTTGTCTTTCTGCTGCTGTTTTAAAGCAGAGCACACCATTGCCTGAATTGGGCTTGTGACACAAAATAACATCTAAAAGGCAGAAGACCCAGCGCAAATATTGGTTCTTGACAGAGAAGTGACAGAAGAGAGAAGAAGGGGTTTGCCAAAGTCTCAACATGTGGCAGAACAGAAATCTCCATTGGGTTCCAAGTTTTGAAAAAGTAATGGGAAAGATTTCCAGGACCATTCAGACAGGAATATTACTTCTCCACATACAGCACACACCAAGGTCAAAAGCTGTGATTTAACTCCTTTTTTTTCCAACAAATCTAAGAAACAACTCTGGATGATATCACTAGATTTAAAATGCAGGGTGAGTATCACAAATTGCTGCAGTGGTCAGGTCAATAGAGCTGATACACAGGTAAATTATTTGACATATTCTGGTCGTTATCCATGACAGCACAAAAAACCAAGAATTATACGAAGAAGCTGCACCCCGTCTCTCTGATCCAGTGCCAGCTAGGCCCAAGACAGCGTCAGGACACCGAAAAAAAATGCCCTCTCATTTGCTACATTTCATGTCTTCCCACAGGAACTGGTCTCTTCCTCCTCGTTCTATTTCCTGTACACAGCCCGAGCCCATTGTCACCAGGTGCAAACACACACACACAATCACTCACTCCCCGACTCACCAGCCTGCGCTGGCCCCGATCTCGCCGTGGGCAGAGGTGACCTGCAGCCTCTCAGCCTCACCGAGGTGCTGCCCCTGCCCGGGCCCGGCGGATCGCAGAGCTCGGCTCACACGGAGCCCCCCGGGACAGCGGGTGTCAGACCCGCCGGGGCTCCAGCGCTGCCGTCCCGCTTCCGGCGGGGGGATCCGCGCAGCGCGGCCGCCCCGTCCCTCCTCCCTCGCCCCTAATCCCTCCTCCTCCGCCGCGCTGAGCCCTCAGCCCGCAGCCCCTCCGCCGCTGGGTGCTCGATGCCCGCCCCCCCCCGCAGCCTCCGCCGCCGGCGCCCCCCGCCCCGCCCGGGACCCCCTCCCCGCCCGGCCCCGTTCGGCCCGGCCCGGCCCCCGCCGCGGCCTCGGTCCCGCGCTCACCAGGAGTAGGTCTGCTCCGCCATGGCTGCGGCCGGCGCTGGGCTCTGCGGGGCGGCCGGGCCGGGGCTCCTCCTCCGCCTCCTCCTCCGCCTCCTCCTCGCAGGCTCCCGGGGCTCAGTGGCGGCCCCGCTGCGGCTCCCGGCCCAACATGGCGGCGGCTGTGAGGAGGGAGGGGAGCCGAGGGGGGGTCCCCGCGCGGGCGGGGAGGGCGATGGTGGCGGCGGGGCAGGCGGGGGCTCAGCAGCC
>NW_020884941.1:2491926-2521194 GCF_003945725.1 Corapipo altera
GCCCGCGCTCGCGCACGGCGGGGGCGGGGCCGCGCCGGTGGTGGGAGGGGCAACGAGGGGGCGGGGCCCGGGCCGCGCGCGGGGGATCACGTGCCCACAACACCCTCACGTGCCGCCGCCGGCCGCGCGCAGGCGCCGTGGGACGGGACAGAGGAGCAGAGGGAGGCGGCGGGGCGGGAGGGGGCGCGTTGGTTGTCGGGCCCGCCCGCGCCGCTGCCGCTTCTTGGGGTGAGCCCCGCGGGCGGGCGGGTGGGTGCGCTGCGGACACCGGGACCCGCGGGGGCAGCGGGTGGGAGCGACGGAGCTCCCTCCGGCTTTGAGGCTGGGGGCTTCCCCGGGCTTGCGGCGGGAAGCCGCGATGCCCGAGGTGATGCCCGCGGTTACTCCCGAGCCGGCATCTCCTTTCCCGCAGCGGGCACCGGAGAAGCTGCTCCCCGCGACCCCCGGCCCAGGGTCAGCTCCCCCGGGCTGGCGGGGCTGTCTCGGCTCCTCCCGGTGGCCGGGGGTGACCCCGCTCCGCTCGGGGTACCGGGCCCCTCCCGCCCGATTCCCGCATCCCGCAGCAGCCCGTGACCTTCCAAAGGGGTTTGTGGGGTTCCTCTGAAGGAGGGTGAGGTTGTAAATGCACCATTCAGGTAAGGTAGTTACACGCCGGTGGTTTAATTTATTAAATTCACAGGTATTTCTGGAGATTGCTGTGTTTTTGAATTTGTGATCTTGGAAACCAAGTAAAAGCGGTAGGATGAGATGCTCGAAGTGGGTTTTTAAAGAAGGAAAATAACGTTCCATGTGCTTTGACCAAATAAAAATTACATGCTCTGTGTTATCACCAGCCCTGTATCAAACCTGCACAGGTCCCAGGCAGGGGAACTGCTACATTTACACTGATCTTGCCTCTCCCCGGTTTCTGCTGCCGAACCCTCCGTCCTTCCTTGTTTTTGCCAAATGCAGAAGTGGTGTGTTCTGCTCCCACCTCCCGGGAGTTCACTTGCAGCGGTTTGTGCAAGTGGGGCTTTGTGGAGTTTGGATCAGTTGTCCCAGTCCAGCTGTGCATTCCCATTCATTGTTCCTTCCAGCGTGGGAGGGACAAGAGCCAGTTTGAACATACGGTTGGACATGACGTAACTGCATGGAATATAAATAGAAGAACAATGCCTGGGTCTGGTAAAAATAGGCATTTGTTTTTTTTTAAAAAAAATATGGAGAAATTCTATCCTTTAAGAGAATTTTCCTACAATCTTCAGAAAATTAATGGGACATTAGGACATTCTCATTGCACCTTCAGGGATGCCAGATGCAATTTGGAGCCCACTCTAGTTTATTTCTGTTAGTGGATTGAATAAATTAATTTCATTCTGTCCATCTCATTTATTCTGTTAAATGGAAAAATCTTAGCAGGGTGTGTGGTCATGACAGAGGATTAAAAATAAAGAAATCTCATTTCACCTCTGTTCTGTCAGCAGCTGCTGTGTAGTCCTGGGTGGATCCCTTCATCCTTGCTAGCTCAGCTCCTCCATCAATACAGAGGAAACTGCAACATGTTCCAGCCACCTGAGGTTTTGGGATGCAGCAGCAGGAGGATGCTGCATGTGCAACACAGGTTCTCTTGCTCTTGGTGGAGGTGATGCCTGGGATTCTTCTGTCCTAGTTAAACAGTGCTTTCATTAAGATGGTGCTGGACTCAGAGGGCTTCTCCCCCTGTATTTTGTGCTTCAAAAACAAGTGATTTGGGTTGTGTCACTTCAGCATCCAAATCCTCTGATTTTCATGGCCCTTTGGCCTTGTGGACAGGGACGACCTTAGTGCTCCTGACATAATCAGCACTTTACCCACTTACCAACATCTGTTTGAGAATCGGATTTATCAGCTGCGAGGTGGAAACACTCCAAGTACTGTGACTGGCCAGCTCATGGACTCCCTGCTGGGGTCAGTCCTGGCAGCTGGGTGTGCTGGAAGGATGGGAGGGTGAGGAATGCTAACATTCCCTCTCATCCAGCTCAGGCTGGACTACCTTGCAAAACTTCCTCCCCTATTTGATCTTTGCCCCTCCTCTTACACCCCACACACAGTCCCTGTGCCCAGCTCAGTGGACACAGAGCTTTGGTGGATGTGGTGCAAGGAGAGAGGAGGAGCCATGCTCAGAACCTGGAGCTCTGGGTACACAGACAAGTCGGTCCATTTTGGAGGAAATTCTGGAGTTCCCACATACACACAAAAGGTAAAAGATACTCAGGCTCTGGGAAGGACTTGCACAACAGAGAACTTCCCTGCTTTTGTTCTCCCTCAGCACAGCAGCAAAATCTACAGGAACACTTAGATAATGACCAAATAATTTGGAATCCTCCCTGCTGTGGTGGAAACCCAAGTGTCTGGAATGTCTGTGCTACCCTTTTCATTGATTATAACACAGTAAATGTAAGAGGAAGAAAAGAACCTCTCTGTCCTTTTAAACCACTGCAGGGAAAGATAAATCAGGGCTTCAGCCTTGTCTTGGCACTAAAGAGCCTTCCTTAATTTTTTTTTTCCCTGAGAATTGGATGTTAAACTGATATTGGTATCTATGAAACAATATCCCTGCTTTGTGTCCTTATGGAAGTAGCTTCCAGTTTCTCAGTCTTGCAAAATTTCCAGCACATTAATTTGGCACAAATGATTTATAGCTGATGAGCAATTAAAGTACGATTTCTTTCAGCATCTCAGGCTTTGTGACTAGACTATTAAATGACTTTTCAAGCTTGCTTTATCATTACAGGATAGCAGTGGGATGAATTCACAGGAGAAATTTATTCCTCCTTGCAGACCCAGCATCTGCTCTTACTGCAAATTGGAGCACTGCTTGCATTCCCCAGATAATTTCCTCAGCTTATCTTTTGTACAGTCTTTCTTTGGACCTACAAGAGAGCTTTACTCTGAATTTCAGTGACAGTTTACTCTGACATTACAAAGTCCTTCCAAAATACCTGTTCTGTCTGGAACCTTTGATGTAGGCTGATGCTCTCCTTAGACCTGTCAAGGTATTTCAAAACTAGGAGCAAACAAAACCTTTTTTTTTTTTTAATTTTTATATTTGGAAGGTTAGCTCCCAGAGGCAAGTGTGGTGGAGAAAAATCAGATGAAAGTACTGGCTACAAAGAGTCCTCACCTCCAAGTTGTTTAAATGTCAGAGGATGACATTTAGCTAACCATGTCTTGATTCTGTTCTAATGGAGGTGGAAAGAACCAGAGTAGCTTCATGTAGACACTTCACCTTTCAGGAAAGGACATGACAGGTAGAGTTGTCAACCCTGCTTGGTTTTGGGAGGAACAAATAGCATGGAAATGAGCAGAAAGGGAAGGCAAAAAAAATAAAAATCAAGAGATCCAGTTCTGACTGTACAGCTGGGAGCTACGCTGGGCTATTTGCTTGTAGGACCCTTGATAAACACAATTAAAACTGTAGTGACCATATGTGTGACAGGATCCTCTTCACTACCACCTAGTGGGAAACTCCTTCATAACCCAACTCCAGAGCTGCTCCTGCTCTCCAGCCTCATCCTGATGGTAAAACAGGGAATAAATGTGGGTGGGAACCGATGGGTGACTGGGAAGGAGGACAGTCCTGCTTCCCCATACAGGTGGAGGAATATGTAGAGAGAGCCTGTAATTTAAACCCATTATCTCACTGTGACTCCAAGCTCTACGTCCAGCCCAGTTCCTAATGGTTGTTACACCTTCCTTAGTTTCAGTGAGACTCCCAAAGTTTAACAAATGTAAAGAGTAAAATATTTGTCCTTCTAAATGCAACTGAAACCTGCAAATAGTGGCAAGCAGAAACCCGGGGAGTTACTCCAGTGTCTCAGTCAAAAGGCAGCCTTTTGGCTCTGGAAGCTTTGGTTGCACTATTAAAAGTATGGAAGGAGGCACCAATGAAAAAACCCAGCTTCCTTCTGTGTAAAATCACATTTTTCAATTACAATCGCATATTTACAACAAAAACTACTAAATTGGAATGTAAATGGGTATATACTTGAAACATTAAAACCGTGTATTTGAGCGAGTCCTTCCCCGCTGGGACACTCGGGGTTTGCACAAATCGCTGAAATCCAACCCCACAAAAACAACATATAAATGACAATTATCTCAGATTTTTCACACTCCTGTTTGCCTTTTGGGACTGAGCTCCCAAAGCACAAATAATCACCAGTTTTGGTACTTGTGTAGCTTTCTTCCCCCCAGTAACAGAAGTGAGGGTGAACATTATCATAATAGCTCTCACATTTCAAGGAGGGGATTATGTTAATGTCATTCAGGCCAGTAAAGCATTTAGCAGTCTCAGCAGGAAGAACATTAAAATGGTAAAGAATTATTAATAGAACCGTTTCTCTGTGTTTCTTTTGCCAATGGCAATTTTACCACCCTATTCAGGGAACTACACAGGCTCCCTCTGGAAGCACTTCTATCATAAATACATTTAGGGTTTTTTCCCCTTCCCTGTATTCTCCTTGAAGCCACATTACACTGGCTTTATCCCAGCAAATTACTGTATTTTTCATCATGTACACTTAATAGTAGATATTATTCAGTAAATTAAAACATCAGAGGTAAAAATGGTGTTGATACAAGAAGCCAGGCATTGGGAGCCTGTTCTGCCTTCCATGCTGTTCACAGCACTCTCCTGTCCCTTACTGGGGCTTTGCCCAAGTGCAATAAGCAGAATACAGACCAGGAAGAGTAAAATATAAGAGTAATGTTCCTATTGTGTACCCATTTATACTTTCATGCAGTTGTTTTCAGTGTTAGTAAGTAATCTATTTAATTAGTAATTCAATATTACATGTAAGGCAGAAGGGATTAATTTGGAACACTTAATCAAGGCAGACTATTATTTACCAATAAAATAGAATTTCATTAGAGGAGCCCATGACATCCTTGCCTAGAAGGATATTGGAGAATGCTGGGAAGCTAGTTTTGTAAAATAGCTGTCACTGTATTTTCACACTGTCTGCTACTTCAGGAGAAGAAAATAATTTTTTTAAAATGCATTGGAGTTATATTCAAGTGTAGTAGGAGAAAACAAAGTGTTGAACATGTTTAAATAGTCTTTATTAAACTTGCCATTAAAATAAAATAGAAATCAGACTTCCTGTGATTACTGATATATTTTTCCAATCTGCATCCAAACTGATTTGTTAATGTAACGTTGTTTGTGAGCTTGCTATTAAACTGACCAGATTAGTGCTGTAAAGCTGCTTATGTCTTGTCAAGAAACACTGAATTTGAGGGGGCTCAGCCACCAGATTAATTACACCTAAGGAAAAACGTTCTGCAGGGGAAAAAATACAGAACCAAATACTGCAAACATGAGGAAAACAAGCAGGTCTCACTCGGTGTCTCTGAATTTTAAAAGTCTCCACTTGCACATTACCAAGATCACATTAATCAGAGTGACCTGAGGACCAAGCCATGGCCTGGGAAATTGCTACAATTCAGGAAATCAACATATACTAAGCACTGGTAACAGATGAAGATGGGTTAGGAAACCCAAGACCCCTTATTTCAAATATTCATTCTCAAGGCACAACCCTTGAGCACAATTCAGGAGAACATTGGATTATGGCCAGACTCTGCAACTGAGCTCTTGCTCTACTACTAGAACTAGAATCTAACTGGTAAAAGCTCTGCAGCTTCCACCTTTGGCCTCTACTGTTCTCATCACCTCACAACTGCACATCACGGCACTGGGAAATAGGATATTGCAATCCTTAGTGCCAGGGTGTAAAATAGGGATACTGGCTAATTTGCAGCAGGAATCCCCTCCATTCCTTAAATCTGTAACATTTAAGAAACACTGAAAAGCTCACTGGTTTTCCTGCACTGAAGAATCTGAAATACTTTAATGGAGTGCTGAACCATTCAGTGGCACAGCCTGGCAGGTCCCAGACAATGGCAAGATCAAAGTGGGTAAGTTTGCTGGTTCTTTTGCTAATTCCCCAGGGTCCTGCAGTTTAAAATGGACAATTCTAACAGACCAAGGGAAAAAGCCTTTCAGGATAAGGTGACAGAGAATATTTACCTTCTCCTTAGTATTTGAAAGGTTTCCATATTCAGTTCTCCACATGGCATCCAGTTGTAGCATTCAGTGAGGTCCCAGCAGAAAAACAGATGTTCACTTCTGGGTTTATAGACTTCAGAGTTCACTGGTTTCAAAAGAAGGCCTCTGCAGCTGAAGGTCTCCAAGGCAAGCAGAAGCAGCATCGTCAGGACTTCTGTGTGTATAAGGAATCCTTGAAACCACACAATATAGACAGATAATTTGTTGCTGTGCTTTCTTCTCTTTACAACTTCCACTGACAAATCTTGCTGTCCTTTGTTTAAACTTAATGGTCTGTGTCCCCATTTCCCCTCAAGCATTCAACAGGTTTATATACTTACAGAATATAGATTGGGCAATCTTTTAAACAGAACACTGCTAATATTTTCCCATCTTAGTTTAGGTAAAAGAAATCACCATGCCAAAGAGAGGCAGAAATAAGTAACACAGTGTGACAGTGTCTCCTCTGCCACATATTGCAAGAGCTTCACAATCTGTTGTCTCTGTTTGCAAAGTCATTGAATTATAAGGACATATCATGCAGAAACTATAATGTCACAGTAGGACACGGTAATTAGAATTGACAATTACTGTTATCAGCCAGTAATTGTTGGCATGTCTAGCAGGGGCAGAGGGGAGGAATAAAGGAAAATGTGATAGCAAATGAAATGCATGTCAAAACATTGATAGGACAATGCCAAGCTCACCATTCATTTCTTCTCTATTGAGAGCATGACCAAAAATAAAATATTTAGAAGCTAAACATGTCTTTTTACATTAATGCTCATGTGAAAATCTCTTACATTACATGTTTTTACGTGAACTCTGAATTGTTACTTCTTTTTAGCCACGCAAAGAAAGTCTTCTGGGTCCATCTGAGCTTTGTTAATGCCCTGCAGGGAGGCCACATGGTGCTCTGGGTGCAGACCATATCTGAAATAAAAGCCAACAGTTACACCAGTCCCACCCCAGCGGGCTGTGCCCCGAGGGAGGAGGATCCTGTCCTGCTCCTGCTGACTCAGGAGCCTGGAGAGCACGGCTGACGGTGCCCACAAAGGGAAAACAGAGGACAAGGTCCTCTGTGGCATTGTCTTGGGCCATTACCCAGTTTGGGGACAGCTGTACCAGGCTCCTGTAAGCTTAGGTTTGATGGGAGTGTGTAGACACAGGCAGCTGCCCCCAGGAAGCCTCCATTGAGACAACACCTTTAAATCCTCCAAGGAATCACTCGCACGAGACACTCGTGCATGGAGGCCACGCGTGCACAACCAGTTATTCCCTAATTTAGCCCCTCAAAGTAGATAGATTCATTCATATCATTTCAGACCAGAAAAGACAATGTAGTCATAAGAAGAGAACTGCAGAACTGGAGAACTGCATTAAGTGACTCCAGCCGAGCCAGGGATGATGTTTTAGGAAGTCACCCAATAAGTGGGAGCAGAACCTCAGAGCAGGACTGGTATCAAGAAGGGATGGAGGAAGATGATAAATGGGAACCACAAGCCTGCCCAGAGCGCTCATCGGAAGCAAAGGGCAGTTGATGATAGGACAGGGATTTTGAGCATGAACCAACACCCAAGGCTATTCCTTATCACATCCTTCAATCACGGGCTCAGAGGGGCAAGGCCTGCAATCCCCTGAATTATGTGGGAACACTCCTCTTGCTCATCAATTAAGCAATAAACATAGCAAGTTAAAATGAAGGTACTAGTGTTTGCATATCAAAGTACCCAGCAAGCCAAAACCAGAGTGAAAAAGTCACTTAAGACTCAATGCTCTACCACAGAATTCAGCTGGAGCTCCAGAACATCCTGCAAGTCTTGGGAACGTTCAAATAGACCCCATGGTCACACTCCTCTGCTGGGGGGTGGCACAAAGGCCAGGGAAGCTGCCAGTGTGGCTTTCTCTCAGCCCAAAGGGCTCAGACTGGCTGAACTTCACCACTGCCAGAGCTCCGAGCGGGCTCTGCGATATTCCAACAGCAGCACCTTCTCCTGAACCACGCGCAGCCCAACGCGGCTCTTCCTTCTGGGCGCTCCACCTTCTTCCTTCTCCAAAACTACTGGGGCCAGAAGAATGCCATGCCTCTCCATCTTCCTGGTTTTCTTTCCATAGCTCACTTTTCCATGCTGCAGACCTCCTATCCTTCATTTTCCTCGCCTGTTTCCCTACCTTTCCCCCTCCCCCTGCTTTCTCTCCCTCTGCACTTTGTGAACTGCTGCGGCGGGTGCTGAAGTCCAAAGTTCAGTAACTTGCTAAGCACACAGATAAATATGAACCTTGGAGAATTTACATTGCTCCAATGTAAACAGATAGCCAAGGGTCCCTTTATCAGCACTGGCTCAGGACAGTCGTGGGGGGTCTGAAGTGGCTCAATTTTGTATTTTGTTTTTTTTGGGGGGGCGCAAAGGCGGGAGGCTGCGCTGTGCCCACTCTCCTGACAGTCGGGCGTGTTACCTCAGGAACATGGTGTAGGGAAGCTGGAAGCAGGATAACCCAAAAGCCAAGAGGCACCAGGCTGAAGACCATGGTGTCGAAGCTGAGCCATCTCCAAGTGGAGTTGCTGGGAGCACTGCTGGAGTCGGGGCTGACCAAGGAGACCCTGATCAAGGCGCTGAGCGAGGTGGAACCCTACGGGCTCCAGAGTGAAAGTCAGCGCGCCATCAATGCCCTGCAGACAGAGAAAGGGGAGCCCTGTCCCGACATCCCCAACCTCCCCAACGGCATCGGGGAGTCCAGGTTATCGGAAGATGAAACCTCCGATGATGGGGAGGAATTTACTCCTCCAATAATGAAGGAGCTGGAAAACTTGAGCCCTGAGGAGGCTGCTCACCAGAAGGCTGTGGTGGAAAGACTATTACAGTAAGGACAGATTTACTGCTCCTCTTTGCTGCTTTCTTGCACTCTCCCTCTAAATCTCTTCTCCTTTCCCCTTCTGCTCAGTTCCCTAGTATTCAAAGTTGATCTACCTGCAGAGAGACAGCCTTCATCCATGGCAGGACTAGCAGCCCCCTAACACCCCCAGATTCTTTATAAATGCTCAAATTTTTCCTTTCATCTCACTTAAATGCATGAAGGAAGCCATGGAGCTTGATTCAACGTGCTTATAGCATCAGGCTCCAGTATAGTCCAAGGCCTGTAAAACCTGCATCTCTCTGACTGAATGTTAGGGTTTAGAATTTAATTTTTTTAATAGGATTCACAATTTCAGTCATCAGGAAAAAAAAAAGTTCAGTCACTCTGAGCTGGTGCTACATTTGCCTGAGGATGTACAGCAAGGTGAATTTGTAATGTTTCCCTGCTGTATTTAAGGAGATTAATACTCTTAATTTCACTGGGGTTTGATGTAGATTATTGGGCAAAGACAAAGCAAGAGAACTCGTTCTGAGTGCAAAGTTCCCTGACTTCAGTGGGGATTTTTCTTGTAAAAAGAACACACACTAAATACATGCAAAGGTTAAAACCTGGACAGAACACTCTGCTTCTACCATCCACTGCTTGTCACAGCTACAAAGGACATACACAGCAACAACTACAGCTTTCACTGCCACACAAATCTGCCTTTGCAAAAAGCATTTTTGAGATCAAAAGACAGAAAAAGTTCCCTGAACCAATAAGCCTCACAATAGACTCAAATATTCTCCAGGTTTCCCATTTGGGATTCTCACTGAGATTACAATTCCTATGGGTGACCCAAGAGGGTTGTCCAAGCAAGGATCAGGTCCATCCCACCACTATCACAGCAGATTCTTGCCTGTTTTGGGGGTATTTTGAAATGACAAGGTGATAGAAAACAAAGAGATGCAGCAACATCCTGCACTTAAAATCTTCACTGAAAATCCATCTAGAGAATTTCTCAGGCTTTCTGATCACTCTCTTTCACGTGCAGAGGAAATCAACAGAAAACATAACAGCATAAGAAAACATCAAATCCCACCAGGAAAGGCCAGAGCTAGAAAAACAGCATGACAAGAGGTAGCATTTGCTGTAAATACCTTAAAAAACCCTCCCTGGCAGACTGGGAGTTGATGACTCCACAGTACCCAAGAGAGGAAAATTCACTGGATCAGCTCTTACCTGGGTGGGGAAAGCATTCCCAATAATTCAGTCTTCTTTCTGGCCCAGTATGTCTCTCATTTCTTTCCCACTTCCAGCTCTGTCCCATCTTTTAGTCTCCTCTGTTCCCTTTATCTCTTTCAAACCCTTTTTACCTATTTCCCTTCTCTCCTCACTTTTGTCTCTGCTGCTGTTCCTCCCATTTTGTTGTCTCCTTGGCTGATTCTCTCTCTGCCTCCCACTCTTTTTCTTCCCTTCATCCTTGTCTCCTTCTCATCTTCCTGAGTCTGCGTACAGGTCTTGGGGTAGTTTGAGCCCAGTGGCACCGGGCGGGCCCTGGCTAGTTACTAATTATCCAATGGCTTTATTATTTCTCTTTTGTCTTATAAATTTATAGATGAAAAGACCCTGATAAGCTTTTTGATCATTAACTTCTGATGGTTTATCAAGTATCTCTCCACAAAGGAAGCCATGGAAGCTGCAGAAGCCCCCCTGGCTTTGTCCCTTTTCCTGTAGGGAATGGGTGCAGCAGGACTGAAGTGCCATCTGCTGTGATCTGAGAACAGACACAGGGGTGGAGGGAATCCCTTCCTGCCACCCTCACTTCAGCACCAGTTCTGGCTTCTGATCCTCCCTGCCTTTCTAGGATCTTGCTGCCAGTGTGTCCTGTGCTTACTTTCAGCCTCACCACAAGTCTTACCTCTCTTGCAACCCCGTGATATTATTTATTAATACTTTCTGATGAACAGTCTCACAGCTGCCTCCAGACAGTCCATTGAGCAGCATTCCCATTTCAAAAATGGGAACCGAGGTACAGACAAATTCTAGGACCTACCTAAACCCCTGAGACAGCATGCAGAGGACTGAGCAAGGACAGGGATCTCCTAAGCCTCACACTGGGTCTTAATTCCAAAAGCTTTGCCCTGAAACATCTGAGTTCTCTGTCATCACTCCCCCCATCACAGGACAGAGCAATTCCCTTCTGCTGTTAAGGGCAGTATGAAGGCACCAGAAGCCTCAGTGTTAGCAAAAAATTACAAGTATACTTATGGAGGAATATAACAGGTCTAAATTAATCAAGGTGAAATGAAAACAGCAGGAAGTCTGCACTGGTATGTTTCAAATTTCTCATTAAAGTGACATCATGTCTGAGAACTCATTCAAGCAGCTGAACCAGTATCAGGGGGTGAGCATATCTAAGAAATTGTTACTTATAAATAAACTTTTTTTAGTTTTAAGATGCCTAAAAGCAATGTCCTTAAAGTAGTGTTAAAGAACCTTAAGGCAGGGCAGAACAGTCCATAATAGAAATTAGTCCCATCAATAGATAAAAGAGAAGAAGGCAAGAATCTCCGTGACCAGGGAATCCCAATAAAAGGTCAATGCTTTCAAAGCTATTTCAGCATCTACACAAGGATTTCAAATACAAAAAACTGATGGAGGCACTTCTGCTTTTAGGCAGAAGCCTCTTTGGGCATTATTAATTCCTGGCCTAGTACTGTAGGCCAGATTTTAAGAGAGACTGACTTGTGGCAGCTATTGCTGATACAAGAAATTCTTCCTGGTAACTTCAGCCATTGCTTATAAAGTAGAATCGGGAAAGTGTCCATTGTTAGGCTTTCCAGGAATTGGAAAGGGAAAAAATGACAGTACCAAGAGACTAAGTATGTCCTCACAGGACCACTGACGTTGAGAGCACAGTTTGGAAAGCTCTAGTCAAAGCTGAGTAAAACAGGATGTAGAGAAGATACACCCTGGTACACTGGGTGCACCTATGGGTGTTGATTAGATCTTGCCCCCACAGACAAAACATGTTAAAGGCAGTTCAGATGTTAACAGGTGAATTAACATATTTTCATTTTGTCCCTTCCTATGTTTCACTGATCTTCTGCAAATTTACAGTTTGAATAAAAACATTCTTCTTGTATCAATCCACACAGAAAACTAATTGCATCTGTGATAAGAAATAAATGACTCAGTAGGGAGTTTGAGCTGTGTGGAGAAACTCCCAGGTATTCCCAGAGCAGAAGGCAAGAGAGAGGCTACCTTGGGGGAAGGGA
Source organism: Corapipo altera (assembly GCF_003945725.1). Taxonomy (NCBI): domain Eukaryota; kingdom Metazoa; phylum Chordata; class Aves; order Passeriformes; family Pipridae; genus Corapipo; species Corapipo altera. Next base: position 2,504,113 of record NW_020884941.1, read on the forward strand.
CAGATCATATAACTGCAGGTAAAGCAAATGGAGAGAGGAATAGCAACAATCCACCTGTAGGGCAAGGGGTGAAATTCCATTAGGAAAGAAAGAAATTGAGATAAGCTACAGATTTCCCCTGGAGGCAGGGATAAAAGTGTGTTTTCCAGGAGGAAAAAAGAAAACAAAGACATATAATGATAAAGGTTCATTCTTCCCCCCACCTTAGAGTGGCTCTAGCTGGGGAATGTGGAGATGAAGCTGCCACACCCCTTTCATTTCCACATATAAACGAAGATGAGGCAAACCAGGCCAAGTTCAACAGAAAGGAACTGCTGGGATGGATGGTCTTACCTTCCCTCTGTGCCCAGCCCGGCTCCAGGCTGTGCAGGGCTTGCAGCTCCTGAGGAAAGGCCCAGAGGATGGTCCTGAGCACTTCACAGCTCTGAACCTCTGTCTGAGCAGGGTCTGGTCCAAGGCAGCAATTCAGAACCCACCTCGGGGAAATGAAGGCTTCTCTCACCTGAGAATCTGAGAACAGGAAAGAAGGAGAGACAGAGAGAATGAGGAAAAGGAAGGGAAAGAAAGGAACAAAGGAGAAAGAAAAATTCAGGAAGAGCGAAGGAGGGAGAAGGTCCCCTGAATGTTACATCTCCAGCTCTCTGGAATGGGTTTTCTTTAATGCTAACAACTTGATATTTACTTTCCATTTAAATTTGAGATGTTGCTATAAATTATCAACCAGCCTCTTGTTCCCTTTGAGTTTATAACTAACTACCTGGGTTACTTATTGTTCAGGTAACAAAAGGGAGGTGAAAACGCCCTTAAAAAGTGACCTCAGAAGTAAGAAAATGGGAAGCTGACATGGAGAGAGGACCCAGGCCCCTGTGGTGGGGATGAGTCACGGAGAGGGGCTGTGCTCAGATGGCAACAAGCAACTGAGAGCAGGAGAGCAAGACCTCAGGAGAAGTCAAAAGTAACTGGGTGAGAAGAATTTGGAGACAGAGATTAGACCCTGGAGAACAAGACATAAATGGGGAGACTCTGCATCTGAGGAGAAAGGGAAGCTAAAAGGGAGAAAACAGGCTTGGAGATAGGGAAGGAGAACTTAAGTAAGGTAGACTCATTTCTGCAGTTCTGACTCACTGAAGCAATTGAGAGTTTAGTGTAACTACAAGCAGGAGAACCAGGTTTAGAGTGAAATCTTCCCCTCTGACAGTCCATGACAATCTTATGGCCAGTGAAAGAGCAAAGGTTTCAACTTATGATGTCTTAGCCAATGGTGGAGGCTCTGCAGGTGGAACTGTGTATTTGGGCAATGGTTCACAAGAGGGTTCAGCTGACCAGACCGTGTAGCCTTGGCCTGAAGGATTGCTGCACTGACATCACAGACTGTGCTTTGACAACATACAGAGTAGCCAGGATTTCATACAACTGTCCCAGGAAATCACACTGTTCTAAGATTCCCTGCACTGCTTTGCCTCACAAAGCTCCCTGCTTTGTCCAAAAGTAGACAAAAACCATAGGGGTTTAACCACTGAGAGAAGAGACTCACAGACGCTTCCTGCTTTATTCCTACCACAGAGAAGTGAGGATCTCAACAGGGGAGACAAAAGTGTCTCTTGATTGGGATGCAGAAAGGAACCAACATGTAACAGAGGCTTCCATCAGTGGAAACACAGTCTTTCCTCTTCCCATCCAAGCCAGAACTCAAATCTAAGAGACCAGGTTCCCAGTCAGTCTTTTCTCCTCTATATAGGGACTTATACAAGGAGTGCAGGGGGCAGGTGCTGGCTAGACTATCACAGGGGGAGGAGATTGATTTAGGCAGCAGAAGTGAAAAAGAAAACACACTGAGGAAAGAAAAGCTTTCATAACTTCAGCCAAATGTGAAGCTTTTGAAAGACAAAGATGGTTAAGGGAAGAAGAGGAAAAACAGAAGCCTCTATGGCAAGTGTCCCATTGTAAAAGAGAAACAAATGTTCTATTTTAAGCAGGTTCTTCAGAAAGCTGTAGCTGGCACTGTTTCTGTCATACTTTAACTGCTGTGGAGCTGCTCCTTGGACTATCAGCCATTGGGAGGCTGCAGGAGAACAGATAAGGCTGTTTGTACTGAGAGAACAGGTGTGGACTTTGTCCTCCTTATCACTTTGCAGCCTCCGGCAACCTCCTGAGTCAACAGAGCAATGAGCAGCACAGTTGGTGCCTGTTGCTCAGACGTGTGTTCTTGTGACAGTTTCTGCACGATCCCAGGTACCTTTTTTCTCCCCACTGCTCCTTTGATGCTGGTGTTGAATGTGACACCACTGTCTTTCCACAGCAAGCAAACCAGTTCCTCCAGACCTTTCACACAGAAGGCACAGAAAGATGCTCCTGTTGAAGTGAGCCAGGGGCTTTTCTGCAGGGAGGCTCCTGCACTGTTTGGACTCACACTGCCTGCTTTCACATCTTTATCGTTACTGTGACTTTCAGCTCTGGTGAAATCAATACACACAACGAAGTCACAGTCCTGTTTTCTCTGTTTTCCTTAGGAACCTCCACAGATGTTCTAACTGGAGATCATGAAACCCAGAGATTCACATTAACTGTAAAATCCCAAATCAGGTTAGCTTCTCAAGTTTTGTGTGCAGGTCTAAAGCAGGTCTATTCCCTCAGCTGTTACTCCAAAGGAGCGTGGTAATAGGAGGAATTGGTGGTTTGCCTGTTGTTCTTTACTGCATTTAGAAGCTCCAAGTGGCTCTAGGTGTGAATCACCGTGTTTGAATAACACATAGCAGATGTGTAAGAACATAATCCTGGATGACTTGTCACATACATATGCATACAGAGCTGTCACATCACAGGATAATAACAGCCCGCTTCCCTTTCCTGAATTATTGCAAAGCAACCCAACCTGGACCAGAACGAGGGCATGAGCTGGGTTCAGCCTAATATCACAATCAATCTGTCTTAGAAGATTTAGTACATCCACCCCAAGCATCTATGCCTTAAAGAGAGGGGGATAAAGAAGAGAAGTTATGTAGGGAAAGGGAAGAGAAAGGTTGCCTCTGAAAAGAGATCCGTAGTCACAGAACATCTATGTGCATACTGAAATGCAACATCACTTCCCTCCTCGTACCATTAGCAGAAAAAGTGCTTTAAATCCACAGTACTTGCCAGCAGAAAGGTCCATTCCTTGCTCACATCACTGGCCAGCACTTTCTATCATCACAGATGACAATTGCCTAGAGAGAACAGCCCAAAACTGTGCATGAAAATGAGCCCAGACAGCAAAGATAGTGGCCATGTACTGGGAAAATCCCTTGGTAACTGGAGAGCCTCCTCCTAAGGGGAGATCAAAGTACCTACAAAGAGCAGTTCAAAGGAAGCCAGTGCTACATCTTCTGCACTTTATTTCCAGTGCCCTGCAGTTCTTACCCTGAATGCAGAGTTCAAACTGAACGAGGCACCCCACTGAGGAACTGAGCTTTCCCTCCTGCAGCCAGTGAACACTCTGGCCTCACCAAACGTGCTGGTGATGACAGGCAAGGTGCCCCTCAGGAGGTACCAGTGCACTTCCTTGGAATCCAGGTCTGCTGAGAGCAGGTGTTTGATCTCTCTCCCCTGAGAAGTGTTTTCTGCTCCTTGCAGAGAGGATCCCTGGCGAGTAGCAAAGATGGTGAAATCCTACCTCCAGCAGCACAACATCCCTCAGCGTGAGGTGGTGGACACGACTGGTCTGAACCAGTCCCACCTCTCACAACACCTCAACAAGGGCACTCCCATGAAGACCCAAAAACGGGCAGCCCTGTACACCTGGTACGTCCGGAAGCAGCGGGAGGTGGCCCAGCGTAAGTACGGCACCCACACTGTTCTCCTCTCTCCACCTCATAAAGGCCTCTGCTCTCCCTGGATCACCCTAACTCCCTGTTCTTTTCAAGGAAAAATGGAAGCAAAAGCCACTTGCAGCAGGTAGCTTAGAGAAGTCTAGGTCAGTATTCAGCGGTGAGGTGAATGAAACAGGACATGGGAAATCACTCCCCTCATACAGCAGTGACCCACCTCCCCCTCTGGCAGGCCAAGGAGCAGCCATCTAATGCTCCCTGTTTGCAGTCAGAGTTCTACATCCATCCTCAGACTAAAGCAGGGTAGTGGGCAGATGACAGAAACAGAATTCCTGCCCAAGAGGAAACAGCCTCAAGTTGCACCAGGGGAGGTTCAGATGGGATATTAGGAAAAAATTCTTCACCAAAAGGATCATTAAGCACTGGCACAGGCTGCCCAGGGAAGTGGTAGAGTCACCATCCCTGGAGAGATTTAGAAGACATGCAGATGTGGCACTTGGGGCCTTGGCTAAGTGGTGGATTTGGCAGTGCTGGGTTAATGATTGGGCTCAATGATCCTAAAGCTCTTTTCCAACCTAAATCATTCTATGATTCTATGCCTTCTCTAAACTCAGCTGCATTTGCTTTCACTACTCCAAGATGGGAGCAGAGATGCAATGCACGTGAGAGAACCATCAGGTAAAGATGGTCCTGCTAGAAACATCAGTTTTAGCAAATTATGGCACTTTATTTCCACTTTATTTAGATTCAACCTCTGTCTTGTACAAGATATTCTCCAAGGGTAAGCTGCATTGGGCCTGCTAGGCACCCAAATAGACAGAACTATTGGAAATGCTTCCAAAAAGCCAACACCCTTGCCCTTCTGTGCCTGCAGAATTTACACACGCTGGCCAGGGTATCCTGACAGAGGAGCCCATGGGAGATGACCTGCCCACCAAGAAGGGAAGAAGAAACCGTTTCAAGTGGGGTCCTGCCTCCCAACAGATCCTGTTCCAAGCCTACGAAAGGCAGAAAAACCCCAGCAAAGAGGAGAGGGAGGCCCTGGTGGAAGAGTGCAACAGGTAAGGGTGGTTGTGTGGCTTTGAGGAAGGAGGCACAGCAGGGTCCCTCTGTGTCCTGGTGAGAGGCTGGGCAAGGGCACAGCAGTGGGTATCACCACTGACACCAGCCACCTTGGAGTGAAATGCCACAGCTGAGCATTCCCTGTGCACAGAGGACAAGGAACGTATCCTGTCTTGCTGTATCAGGATCACACAGCACAGTGTGCCAGACTCCAGTCCCTTTGGGGCTGTGCACTTACTCTGTGTCTCCAGCTAAGCCCAGCTCAGCAAGGCTGTCCTTGTGCTTTCCCCCAACAGGGCAGAGTGTATCCAGAGGGGTGTTTCCCCATCTCAGGCCCAGGGACTGGGCTCGAACCTGGTGACAGAGGTCAGAGTTTACAACTGGTTTGCCAACCGCAGGAAGGAGGAGGCTTTCCGGCACAAGTTGGCCATGGACACCTTCAGTGGACCCCAACCCACCTCTGGCCCCCCCCTCACTCCTCACAACTCCTCTTCCCTCCAGCCACCAGCTGCTCTCTCACCCACCAAAGTTCACGGTAAGAAGCAACCAGAGGGAGATCTGAAAGAGGGGGTGAACCTCCCCAAAGTCAGTCACCAAAACTGTCTCCCACATCCACCCCTTTAGGAGGTGAATCTACAGACAGAAAAAGCAGACCTGCTACAAGGGAAGAGCACAGGTGGCAAAGAGCCCATGTCTGTGAGTGAGGAGAGTGGCTAGAATGGCAAGGGTGACAAAGTTCAGTAACAAAGCTCACAGCCAAAGCTGTCACTCACTGTGACATCCTGCTCTTCCTCCCAGCTGGCAGGCAGGAATCCCCTTTGGAGGAGACATCCCTGCCTGCTGTCAGAAGTCAGCTCCATATCCTTTCACTTGTGTGCCCCTTTCTCCTTCCAATACCAGCCCCATCAAATTTTTTAGGATCAGGAAAGGTCATTCTCCATCCAAAAAGAGCAGAGCTTTTTCAGCTTCACAGGCCAGAGCTGGGAGTTGCTCTTGCTCTGGGAAGAGATGATCTCACCACGACTCTCCTCTTTACAACCACATCCAGCAGGGTGGTTTCCAGTGAACCCTGGTTGCTCCCTGCAGCACTCACAGCCAGTCAGTATTTGAGGAAGCAGCTGCACCAAGTTACAGAGGTGCCAGGGCAGGGTGTGAGAAGTCCTGTTCTTCTGGTTCCCCTACTACCCATTAAGTCCCTGCCCAAACATCTGGAGGCAAGTGCCTACAAAGGAAACTCAATTTAGCACCTGCCAAAGTTTCTCAGTTTCTCATTTTTGACAACCAGTTTCCCTCCTGTTGTGATGCAGGAGTGAGGTACAACCAGCAGCCAGTCAGTGAGGCAGAGTCCTCCAGCAGCAACCCCCACGGGAACAGCTCCATGGTGACCACCCAAACCATCCTGCACCAGGTTTCTCCCCCGGGACTGGAGCCCAGCCAGAACCTACTGAGCACAGACACTAAGCTGGTAAGTGATGGATTCTTCAGTTCTGCTGACTGGAGGACATCAGCTCTGCTGACTGTGGTCACAATGTGAACTATTCAGAAGTAGTTTTTCCCAGGATGTTCTTAAACTCACCTTTTTGTAGAGATACTACAAAGTCACTTTGCACTGACCACATAAGATCAACAGTCCTGAGACACAAGTGCCCTCTAAACTGCAGTGAGGGCAGGAATTAGAGCACGAAAGCAAGAAGCCATTTCTTTATGAGCAATCAAAACAGCCTATTCTGAAAACACAGCACTCAAGGTATGACATGGTTTCCTTCTTCCCAGAAAACCCTGTTCTCTCCTCCTTTCCACAGTGAGATTCTCATCTCATCTCCAACTCTCATCTGAACTCATCTCAAGATAGTTGATCAGACCAGTTGGATTAACAGAACACAGAACCACACCTACATCTACCTTACCTGTGAAAATTAAGCCCAACAGCCTGTATGCAGACAGCATTGGATATGTAGATTGCAGCAATCCACCTTCTCAAAGACAATTTCCTTTTGAGGTCTGATTACACCTTTTCTCACATAATTAGCAGTGAAGCACTAGAACTACATGACTGATCATTTCAGATTGCACATGTTCCCTTGCTTACAGAGAAACAGTTGGCATAAGTTTGCATTAGTGCAAGTTGGCCTGAGGCAAAGTTAAGGTCACTAAAAATGAGTATGATTTAAATCTCATCAGTCACTCACTTTGCTGCTTTCTGGTCTCTTGCTGAAGAAAATAAGTCTTTTATGAGGTCCTGGAAATCTTCTACGTCTGTCCTCTAAAACTGATATCAAGGTGGTTTGTCCCACTGTTTAACCTTGTGGTGTTTATTCTTACTAAAGGTTCCTTACAGCTTTTTGTCTGAGGGGAGAGAAAAAGGTATAATATAAAGCATTGAACTTTCTTTATCAGCCAAATTATTAGAATGCTTTTTTTTGCTCTTCCACAGTACTTTGATTACAGGTCTCTAAAGGGCCTTGCAAACTCAAAACCCCTCTGGAGCATAGACACAGGCTATGTGGTTCATTTTAGAGGCTGAGAAAACAGTCAAGTTATTAAATTTCTCAAAGACAGACTGAATCAGCAAGACACACAAACACAGAACAGTCCTGTTCTATCTAACAGGTACTTCTCCTCTCTATCAGCAGGGAACTGCCATGTAACACAGCCTGAAAAATACACTGTGTGACAAAAATAGTCTAATGGGACTTCTCAGCAAGTCCTTTAAAATCTCAATCACTGGCCACTAACAGACACTTGCAGGGAGAAAGGGAAATTACAGGCATTTCTTGGGGGAAAAGGTGAACAAGAGAAGAGGAACTCCTGCATTCTGTGCTGAACTCTGCAGCTAGAACTACTGTGTACCCAAGCCTATTAATTTCTCTGAGCATCACCTTCTACCCTCAGCTGTGAAAGATATTCTTTCTCTGAAAAGAATGCACCGGGCCTACTCTCATTCCTGTTTGAAAAATCCTGATGATTTCTTAAATGTGAAAGAACTAAACTCTCAGTTTACTCTCAGTATGTCAACAGCTGACTTGTGCTAGTTAATTGAGCACAGGGAAACTGCAGACAAGCAAATGTGAAGCCTTCCTAGTTATCAAGGGGTCAGAGCAGGCAGGAAGAAAGAGAGGATGTTTCTCACTGCCTTGGGACTCCCCAGCCTGCTGCAGGTGGCATGTTTAGGGTTCTCCTTTCCCACAGGTGTCAGCTCCTGGAGGAACCCTCCCCCCTGTCAGCACCCTGACTGCCCTGCACAGCCTGGAGCAGAGCCCACATGCCCTGAGCCAGCAAACCCAGAACCTGATCATGGCATCCCTGCCGGGCGTCATGGCCATCGGGGCGGGCGAGACCCCGTCCCTGGCACCCGCCTTCACCAACACCGGAGCCTCCACCCTGGTCATTGGTGAGTTAAACCCTGCCAGGAGTCACACAAAGAGCTGCCTGTCACTCCTACAGCCACCTGCCCCACTTCCAGAGGCAAAGGCACTAAGCTGGCAGTGACACACGAGAGGAAATTGTCACTAAGGATCTTCAGCAGCACTCGGTACTTTGCAAGTTCCAGTGGGATTAAGGGACAGATGTTCCTCATGTTAGAATTATGTTACACACAAACCCACGTCTTAAGAGTAAAGGGACTTCTGCAGTCTATTCCTACGCCAATGTTTTGGTTTGCTGCTCTTCATCTTCCCAAATATAAATGTAATACTTCCTTAGAACTATGAAAATTGAAGCATGTTCATGGTGCTTGAAAGACAAAACATACTGTTCCACTTCCTGCAAAGAGCAGCATATGCCTTTGGAATCCACAGTAATTACTATTTTTTTATGTTTTTCACTTTAACAGCTTTTCTGGACTTGTATGAGATTTCTTTTCATTCCAAGACTAGTCTACTGCCAAAGTACATCTCATTAGATACCAGAAAATAAAATGTATACTCTCCTCTTACACTTTCTTCCCAGGAAGAAAGAGGCCTTATTTTGTTCCATGGTGACAGCTCTGAATTAATTTCCATTTCCTTTTATACCTCAGATTATGATACGGATTCAAATTCTGTGCAAACAAAAACGATAAAACTGGAGTGCTGGAGAGGCTTGTTGATTTACAGGAATAGGGTTTGAACAGTTGTGGGAAAAGGGCAGTAATTTGTGAAACCTTCTACCTGACACAAATTCCATAATTTGGCAGCCCTAGCAAAAAGAGGTTAAACTCCACTCCATGTGGCTGGACAGCTACAGTCTAGTTCTGGTGCCAAGAGCTTCGTAAAAAAAAAAAAAAAAAGAGTAAAATTAACTGGGCACTGAAATGATGCTCTGAGTTTACTTCTGAGCAAGGCCTCCCAGGGGACCCCTGTGTCAGGTCATCCCTAAACTGGAAAATGGGCTACACTGGGGATGTAGACAGGAACAAGCACTGGAAACCAGAGGTGGGGTTCTGCAGTGCACATTTTGCACATCGCTACTTCCCTCTCACAGGCATGAAATCTATTCTTCATCAAGATAACTAATGAAACTCCTGAAAAGCAGGATCTGCAATTGCCCTACAACAACAGGGCTGCCACAATGACTGTGTGACACCCCCACCGCAGAGCAGCCACACTCCTCCCACAGTGTCCCTGTCATCAGTCCTTGTTTTCCAGGCCTGGCCTCAACCCAGCCCCAGAGTGTACCTGTGATAAACAGCATGGGGAGCAGCCTCACTACCCTGCAGCCTGTCCAGTTCTCCCAGCAACTGCACCCATCCTACCAGCAGCCCCTCATGCAGCAAGTCCAGAGCCACATCAACCAGAGCCCCTTCATGGCTACCATGGCCCAGATACAGAACCCTCACGGTAAGAGCATGAACCCGTTTGCTCAAGCAAACAAAAATAAAGCCTCTGTTCTAGGGCATTTGCTGGGAATTGGGCTTGCAGCACTCTGGTTTCCTCTTCTGCTATTGTTGCTCCAATTATGAAATTATTTTTCTATTGCATTCATCTCTCTGTGCCTCCACTCCCAGCCTTTCAGAGACAGACAGCAGGTCCCCTCGCACGAGGAGAACAACTCAGCCAAACCAGCCTCATGCAAAGCTCCAGCATCCACATGACCTTGTTTTCTTTCCTGCACAGCTCTCTACGGCCCCAAGTCTGAAGTGGCCCAGTACACACACACAGGCCTCTTACCACAAACCATGGTGATAACAGACACAGCCAACCTCAGCGCCCTGACCAACCTGACACCAACTAAACAGGTAACAGCACATGCCTTTGTTCCCCACCTTAGAACTGCACCAGTCTGCAGGCAGCTCCTTGCTTGTCAAAGAGGTTTTGGGTGTGTGGTGTCTGTGTCATCCCAGCAGGACCATCTTTTTTATCTCCTCACTGGTGCCAGCTGCAGTACTGGAGGCACTAGAGAAAGCTCCTCACTGCATCATCAAGGAGGATTTAATTGTCCTTAGAAACAGCACCTGCTCAACTCTTCTCTCACACCTGTTAGAAGGGATGAAGAAGCCAGACACTGTTAACTCTCTTTTCCCTAGGCATTCACCCCTGACTCAGAGACTCACACCGAGTCTGGGATGCACACACCAGTGTCACAGGCACCAACAATCCACCTCCAGAACCAGGACACCACCATCCAGCACCTTCAGCCAGGCCCACGTCTCTCCTCGAGCCCTGCGGGTAAGAGCAGCAGCCACTATTGTCTCAAACCACATATTGCCCAGTTTCTCTTCCCAACACTGCAAAATCCAATTAGGAAATGGTAACTGGGGCTCACAATTCCCTAAGAGGGTCATACCAGTGTCCTGAAGGGGTCAAAAAGCTGGTACAAGGAAAAAATCCAGAGTACTTCCTGTGTAAAGCCAGACTGTGGGAATGGGCTCCTTCAGAAACTAGAGAGGAAAATAACCTTAAAAATATTGGCAAAATCAGTGTCAACGAGTATCCAGTCCTGTGGGCAGTTTTCAGGGCTGAAAAGTCCAAGGGTCCCTCATGAAGAGACTCCAGCTGGATCTTCCCAGTTCTAAGAGAACTAGGAGATCAACTAGAATCCTCCAAACTGAACTCTCTGAAGGTTGCTGCCCTCAGTGTTTTCAGGACCTGTGTAACAGCACACAAAACAGACAGACAAAAGGAATTAAGCCCCTGTGCCAGGGGAGTGCAGCCATGGTGGAAATGTGAGGGTGTACACACAGGGTAAGGGGCCTGCAGTGGGAATCTGTACTGACCTTGTGCCTGTGCCTTTGGCAGTGTCCTCCAGCAGCCTGGTGCTGTACCAGAGCTCTGACCCCACCAACAGCCACAGCCAGCTTCTGCCATCCACCCACAACGTCATCGAGACCTTCATCTCCACACAGATGGCCTCCTCCACCCAGTGATCACCACAGCTGCCCCCAGGGTGACTCAGGTGCAACTCCAACCGTGTTTGCCATCACTGTCACCTCTGTCACCACGGGAAGGAAGGGCTGCTGCGCTGAGCCAGCCCCCACTGCCTCACACAGACCCCTGCTCAGCTGCCTCCAGGAGAGAAAATGTCTCAGGCTCCAGACAGAAGCCACGGGAAGATGATGCTCGCACTGCTAAAATCCACTGCCCCCCCCAGAAACAGCAAACCCAAACCCCACAGGCCACCACAGAATGACCAGACAGCCTTTTGTGGCTGCCCAAGAGGGAATCCCACCAAGCCAGGTACCTGACTGAAATATGGCAGCAGTGCCAGGGCCTGGATGGGGCTTTCATTCAGCTCAGCTTTCATCAAGCTGGGCCTGTACAAACCTGCCAACACCAGACTACGCCATGAAGGAAAGAGCAAAGCTGAGCTGCCAAAGAAGGGACACCATCTTTAAAACACTGTCCTCCTGTGCTGAAGGAGCACCAATAATAACAATAACAGCACCTTGGAGGCAAGAGAGAGAACTTGGTTCCTGACTTTGCAAAGAAAATCACCAAGAAACACATTTGGGAATGGCTTGGCACAAACCCATCAGCGTGGGATCACTGACTACAAGCTACAAATCCTTAATTAACAACCAAAGTACCAAACATTCTCAGTTACAAATGACCTGCTCTAAAATCATGCTATCCCAGTGGAAATGGCTTGGTTATTTTTGATATAGCTCTGCTTTGTTTTAAATGCAGAAATTAAAGTTTAACAGCAGCAAGGAGATTCCAGCTCTCTGCATTAACCCTGTGGATTCTTATCTCATGTGACTTGCTGAATGATCTGGAGGATGGCATTCCCCACTGGTCCCTGCACAACACCTGGGAGGTTCTCAAGCTCCACAGAGAGTAGAGGTTCCTTCATCTTTCTCTATAAACATGTCAGCTTGGATTCATTTTACAGAACGTGGCTCATTCTTGGCTTCCCTGTAGGCTCGATTCTGTAGCTCTTGATATGCAAATAATCACCCCGGGGTCTAAGAGTCTTGCCTGCACTAAGTGTAGGTTTTTAGTCCCAAGGACCTACTCATATAATTCCTCTTCTAATTATCCCTCTCTATTTACTCTCAACATTCACATCACTGATATGTCATTAGCCAGACATGAAGAAAGCCCCAGTTAACAGGTTTTTGTGACTGAAACTGAGCTACTCTTTCTACTGTGAAATGGATAAAAAACTAGAACATGCTCAAGACTCTTAAAAGGTTAAGATAAAAGAGAAAATTAAAAAAGGAAAAGGCCAACAATGAACTTTTCAGTTATACCTGGAAATTACAAAATTGCAGATGTCCATTACAGGTTTCATTGATAGGAGCTTCCTCTAGACACCACCAACAATTTCAGGCACTAGATTCTCTGAGGAGTTTTATCCTAGAATTGTTTCCTAATTTCCCATGTGCATCAATTGCAAATATATACATAACTTCCAACTAGCACAAAAATAATCTTAAATCAAATCAAAAGGTAATGTTTAGACCACTATGCATTTGAAAGCCCAGCCCCAAGCTGCAGTGCACTGCAGTTTTAACTGCTCCATAAGACAAGTAACTTGTGCTGACACATTCAGTTAGATTACAAGCCAATTTTCTACTTAGCTTTTCCATTTTTGGATGCCAACTGTGTTTTCTTGACTGAAAACCAGCAAGGATCTTACAGCAGGTTTCCCATGCTCAAAGAGCAACAGTTCACTCTTTTGGTTCCTGTAATCTGGCTTTCTGGCCTCCTGATTAGGGCAAATAAGTTGGATCTACTGAAACCCAACAATCTTAAAAGAGAAGAAGAATATTTATTAGTAACAGGTAATTTCCTGAAAGACGGGAACTGAAGCATAAACAGACTAAGAGTCATACCAAAAACCACCAAACCTCACAGTATTTCAGAGACAAAAGTCATAATCAACCCAGTCAAGGACTGAAACATGGTAATTTTTAAATTAGTCTTAAGTCCTTCCTGTAGCAATTTCATAGCAACTAAAGAGCCACCCTCAGCCATCTCTCTCTCTGCTGGGGAGAATCCAAATACAGCAAGAAAGCCACTGTTGTACAAAATCTACCAAATTAAATAAGCCCAACAGCGTAACAGAATTTAATAACAACAGATGCCGTAAAAAACTGTACATGAAACAAAATGTCAGTGGACACAACTGAACAGCAGGACCCATTTATACCAACCCTGAAATCAGCTCACTGCAAACTGTTTATGTGCTGGGGCCCTGGAGAGCTGCAAACTGCAGAGAGATTAGTAACACTGCAGGTTTCAACAACAGATTGTTATGATGATCACAGGAAAAAAAATTAGGGGGGCCCCGGTATCTGAAAGGGTGCTTTTGGTAAATGAGTCTCCCACGGGCTGGAGTTATTCTTAGTAGGCGCCTACAAGAGGCAAAGAGAAAAGGGAGTTGATCACCTGTTGCCATGTAAACCAAATTCAATTCATCATGTACTTTCTCCAGGACACCAGATTTGGTTTCATGATGAGAAGACAGAGCAGGAGGGATGCAGCTGTGATTACACCCCTCTGTCAAACAAGTCTGGCACAGGATTTCGTCCTTTTAGGGTTGGCCTGCACAGGCAGCAGCACAGACAACTGCCATGTGAGGAGAACAATGTTCCCTTCCACAGGGGTGCCAACAGCACAGGAAGGCACTTAATTAGTCTCTCAGGTCACTGAGCTTTTAGAACAGAAGCTCTGCCAATTAATTTTCTCTCCTCTGCAGCAACTCTTGTTGTTAAGTTTTCTTTCATTTCCTTCATCCATCACAACCGCCTGCTGTTTGCAGAATAAAACCATCATTCTAATTTTTTCTTCTTCCTTTTCTTCTTCACAGCTCCTGGTAGCACTGAGTTGTCTCCATGATTGCTGTTCTGTCTCTCCTGCTGTCCATTTGCAGACACCAGCCGAGGCAAATCTTTGCAGATCTGGTCACACTCTACTGGGTCTATTCTTTTCTCTTGAATGTTTTTCTCTCCCTTAATTTTCTTCTTCTTCTTCTTCTTTTTCTGGTTGTGCTCTACACAACCCTGACTCTGATCCTGGCTGGAATCCTGGGACAGTGCAGGAAAAGCACTTTGCTTCAGAATATCTGCAGCTGACACAGCAGCCTCCTGGAACCTTTGCCATTCCTGGTCACTGTCCGTGTCGCTGGGAAGGGAACAAGAGGGAAGGAGGTTCTGTTACACTTTTGCCTTCAATTCACCCAAAACTCGGCCAGCAGAGTAATCTGAGATGAGAACACATGATAAACACCCAGTGGCTCTGGGACTTCCACACCTACAGTTTGCATTTAACCAGATGGAAGGTCAGGATGCTCTTTACGCACACAAGGAGGGGAAAGAAAATCTCCCACAAGCATTTCTAGTTCCCCCAGCACTAAAATAAGAAACAAAATTCTGGTCTAGTCCAATGTCAGTCATGAATACACACTTCTCCAGCTTTTCAGCCTCCTGTTCCCTCGTGGGATTTCCAGCTGCCTTTGAAATGTGGGATGCAACAGTCCTTGAGGAGCAAAGCAGCTGCCAACACCTCACCTGGAGCTCACTGGGCGCCTCCTCCTTGCTGCAGGGCAAGGCTCTGGTTTCCCACAGTCTCCAGGGACAGAGGAGGAGAAGAGGCGAAAACCTGAGGTATGGGAAGGGGAATTTTAGGCATGATATAAAACAGAGGTGAAACCAATCAACAGCCATCTCCCTGGAAGCCTCACTACTGTTACTGTATTGCTACAGAGCTTGACAGCAATTATTTGGGACTGTGTGGGAGGACTTGGGGCACAAAGGTCACGGCTGCAAAGCAACAGCCCTCACAGGCACTAAGAAAAACCTTTTATTGCAAATGTTTATTAGTTGGGTGTACAACTAATTAGTTGGTGATGGACAGGTTCCATCCCACTTGTCATCACTTAACCAACACAGTCACAATGGCTGAGACTGGAACTCACCATCATCTGCAGAGTCAGACTGTGGCACAGAGGTCTGAGAAGGTCCTGACGAGTCCTTCAAAACAGTGATGAAACTAAACAGAAAACTCCAGTCAGAACTTAGGTTTGTGCAAACCCAGCTCAAGTTGGATATTTCTAGGAAACAAGACTAGAGGGAGATGTTACACTTTTTTGCCAGTGAGGCTGCCTCAGGTCCCTGCTTTCAGGGCAGACCAGGCCTTCTCCCCTCAGCAACACATGCCACAGGAATGATTTAAAGGCAGCCTTTCTAAAGCCAGCTCTAAACACCAGGAATTCTAGTTCTCCAGGGCCATATTTACACACTGAACAGCCCAGTCAGAGGCACACTGCCAGCACAACCCTGAATCGGGCACTGCTTTAGACTGTAAGAACAAATGGAAGATTCCCATGCCACCCTTTAAATGACCAAAGTGCTAAGGCACCCAAATTTGACATTTTTCCGTCCCCACAGCACATTCACCACAGAGGCAAATGGTCACAGGCAGTGCTGCACAGGATCTTTACCAGAGGGGCACAGCACATCAGCAAGGTTAGATCAGGGAACATTGGAAGCTTGCACTAAATACAGGAATGAAGGAGACAAGATGATGTTGAACTTCCTGGGTTTAGCACACAGAAAGCATCAGTGTAGCTGATCCACAGAACAAACCTTTTCAGCCTTGCCTGCCCATACCTGTCCAGCATTGCTCCCAGTTTCTTGGCCACGTGTGCTCTGAACTCTGCAGTTGTGTGGAGCTCGTTGTCACCCTCCTGGCAGCCGTTCACCTCCCGCCCGTTTAGAACAAGAACAAGGATTATTCTCTTTCAAGGCCAGAAACACCTGGTGCCCTCACCCAAACAGGAGACAAGAGACTGTAATATATGTAATTGCACTAATTCCTTCTCAGGACACTTACAGAGTTGGGCAGTTTCTGACAGTGGAACTAAGGCTGTAAATGACAGCAGTAGTAACTTTTCAACTTCCATATTTCCCTGCTGGTAGAGGAATCACAAATGTACTTATAAAAAAACTTACTATTTTTCTCAGATTTAACCATAATTTCAGATTATGGTTGGGCTAATTTCCAAAACAGAGCAGGCCCTTCCAGTGAGAATTATCACAAGGTATTAACTGTAAACAGCCCAAATACAAAATATATTAATTTTTTCTTCAGTGAAACATGAAAGTCTGAAGCCAGGAGAAAAAATACCTCAGGCTTGGCTGATCTTTGGGCTGTAACCGGTCCTTCCTAAAGCCACCTGAAAAGGAAGAAGCAAAAGCACGTTTAAAAGACCTGCTCCAGGACCTCTTTAACGACTTCTTTAACCCCCTTCAGCCACATGTTAAAACATAAAGAATCGTGCCCGAAAGACAACTCTCGCCCACCTTTGGGGGGGGGAAACAGTTATGAGGGGAAAAGGAAACTTTGCTCCGGCCAGTCCTGCCGGGAAGGGGCTCTAGGCCGGGCTGGAGGCCGGGCATGACCTGGGCAGGGCCCCGCCCGGCTCTCACACTGGCATCGCGGCACAGAGGAGCCCCCGGGGCAGGAGGAGCTGCGGAGGGACCCGGAGAGGAGAGGAGAGGGAAAAGAGAGAGGGGAGGAAGGGCAGAGCAGAACACGCGGAGAGCAGAGCGCGGCTGTTCTCGGCCCCTCACCGCCGCGCGGCTCCGCCTGAGGTGCAGCCGCCGCCGCTTGCGCCGCACAGTCCCAGGCGGCCTCCCGGAACCGCGCCGCGGCCTCGCCGCCGCCGTCCGAGTCCGAGCTGCTGCCGGTGTCGGTGTCCGGGCCCGAGCCGCCCCTGGGCGCCGCCATGTTGCAGGCGCGCGGCACGCCGGGAGCTGTAGTCCAACAGCGGGGCATGCCGGGAGCTGTAGTCC
>NW_020884941.1:2521204-2605953 GCF_003945725.1 Corapipo altera
GCCGGGAGCTGTAGTCCAACAGCGGGGCATGCCGGGAGCTGTAGTCCAACAGCGGGGCATGCCGGGAGCTGTAGTCCACCCGTGTCTGCCGAGACCCTCCCACCCGAGACCCCCCGAGGGGCAGCGGGGGCACCCCCACGGACAGACCCGGCCCGGGTTTGTGCCGCTGGGAGCACCGGTGCCCGCGCGTGGGAAACTGCTGGGGGTGAACACTGCTGGTTTCCATGTCCACCTCTGGCTGAGCAGCCTCCCCTACCTCGGTGTTCCTCAGCATCAACAGCTCACACAGAGCAGGAGTGTTAAACACACCAACCACACCAGAAAAACCTTAGTTAAATAGCAGTATCACTTTGGTATTTGTGGAGAAAGAGGGAATACCTGGCACTAAAGGATGTGGAAGGAGTCAGCAACTGTAATAAGATCCTCAGCACTTTACCACTGTTACCAGGCCATTACTTATTCCCATTATAACACCGAAATCAACCATTTTTCGCTTTTCATGCTGTAATTCTCTTGACATACACAGTGAGTAGTCCGAGCTGACCTGAATTTCATAAGCTCATCCCTGTTTTAATCAGCATCAGGAGGATACGGCTCCTACCTTTGGGGTCTCGTTAAATTCTTCCTAATCAGCTACTACACTGAGATGCCAAATTTTTGTTTGAATGCAGAAGCTGTACCAAATCCTGCTGCTTTCCTGACTGGTTGAAAATGAAGAGTGCTTTGTTAGAGAGATTTTCACAGACAGCAAATACACTGTTCCTGAGGGTGGAATGGCCTTGTGTGCTCCCCATGCCACCACCACTGCCATGTTCACACACCACATCTTCACCTCAACTAGAAATTTTCCAGTGTGATACATCAACACATTTGGCAACTCCAGGTGGTCTTCTGGGAGACCCCTTTTCCATGGGTTTTGCCAGGGCTCTGTGCTGCTGAGAGCAGCAGGAAGGCTCAGTAGAGCTGTGTTTTTATACTGCTGGACACTCCTGGCTTGTACGTTCCACCCTTCACACTAGAGATGTGCAGTGTCAGCCCATGTGTGAGACAGGCCTCTGACAATATCCTTGGGCTCTTTCCAATAGTCTCCCTAGGCACTAACCCCCCTTAATTTCTTAACTATTCCCACATAAGGCTCATCTTCAGCTGGTTTAATATTAACCCATTCTCCACTGTGTAAAACAAGCAATTTTGGGCTGTTTCATACCTTGGAGTCCTCACGACTGCTGAGGTGCCCTCAGAGCTGGGACAGAGCCTTCAGAGGTGCCTTCTCAGGCATCTCTCAGTTCTGACCCGTTCCTTCAGACCCCAGGTCACCTCCTCACCCTGCCTTTGGTCTCTCTCACCCTGGGCTTTCTCACAGCCCTACAGATACCTTTATCAAGCTCTAAATACCTTTCTCAGGCTCTCTGTTCCCATCGTGGAGATGCTCCCGTGCTCCAATCCTAATGCTCTGCTCACATTTGTTTGTTCACATCTGAACAATTTGTTTCCCTCAAAGCTCCTTCCTTTTCCTTCTCTCCCTCCCTCCCTCCGCATTCAGTAAGAACTTTGTGCTCTCCCCAGAGGCCGCCGTTTGGACACCTCCCCCGGCAGCCAAACCGGGGCAGCCGCAGCGCTCGGGGGCGCGGGCGGGGGCTCGGAACGGGCCGAGCAGCCCCGGCCGTTCTACCGGAGCGCAGGTAACGCCCGTGTGCGGGGTCTGGGGGGGGTGAGCACAGGAGGGGCCGCCGGGGCAGCGCCTCCGGGCCCGGGTGCGGGGGAGCCGCGGGCGGTGCGGGGCGGGCGGAACGGCCCCGGCCCCGGCCCCGGTGCGGTCCCTTCCGCCGGCCGCGCTTCCGGGCCGTCAGGTGACGGGCGCGGGCGGAGCGGCTGCTCGAGAGGGGCTGCGGGGCCCGCACCGCCGGTGAGCAGGGCGGGGCCGGGCCGGGGGGCACTGGGGGGAGCCGGGGCCGCCGTGAGGCTCCGAACGAGCGGGGCGGGGGCGCGGCGGGACCCCCGGGGTCGCCCGGTGGCTCCGGTGCCCCGGCAGGCCCGGCCTGTGTCCGGGCCCGGCGCTGCCGGCCGGGGTTTGCCCCGAATCCCCGGGTTGGGGCCCGCAGGGGCCCCGTGTTCGCGCTGCGGCCGGGCCGGACCCGCTGTCGCGACAGATGGGTCCGGCTCTGGGTACGTACAGGGGTCTGGCCTGGCGATGTCGCGGGCATCAGTTTCTGGTACATGGCATTACTAACATTTCGAGAATTACTTATATGTTAAGAATCGCCTATTGCTTCTCAAACCACGTCATTGCTGTCGTATTTGGTGTTATTTTCACGTTTTCTGCTAACCCGGTCAGCCCGGCACGTCCCTGTCACAGCGCTGCAGCCCAGCTCGGGCAGCATTACCCGAGTGCTTATAGCAGTGCTCTTTGTTTGGTTTGGTTTTTTTTCTTTTTCCCTTTGGACTTTGTGAGGTAAGAGGATAATATCTTTGTCAAAAGGTTTTTCTTAGGGTCTATATTAAACCTTTATGGAATGGATAAAAAAGTAATTACTTTAATCGCTTGAGGTTTTTCACTGTTTGCGTTGGTGAGGTGCCTCGAATCCTCGGGGTTCCCAAAACAGCCCCTCAGCTGGGCCCTCACCCCGGGAACAGGGGCTGTAACACAGAAGTACGTTGCAGAATCCCAATTAAAGAAACGAGGCCAAGCAAGGGCACGTTGGGCTGGAAGGCAAATGGCTGGTTTTGCAAGAGCAAGTGATCACATGAGTTTTGAGACCACTTCGTGCTAATACTGAAAAGCTGGTGCCCGATGCTGTGCAGGTTGCAGGAAGTGAAAAGATGAACTCGGGAAATGTTCCCAAGGAGTTAAAATGTAACATGGTTGGGAGACAGAAAAGAGTAAAAAGGTATCGAGAGATAAATGGATATTTAATGATTAACAGAAGGACAGTCGTGTTTGCTAAGAATATCTAAAAATGACTGTCAAGAAGTCAGTGTACTTTCTTCTAGGCCCTGTCAGCAATTATCAGCTGAGGTTACCTGGTTGTTGTACTTGAAGCCCAGGCAATTGTAATAGGTTAGGTATTAGATTTTTGTTTGACTTTTGAGTGGGTGTATTTATACTACTCTGAGTATTAGTTTTAGGTTGAGATAGAATTTCTGATGTTAATATTCCTTTTATAAAATTTGTCACACGTGTCAGAAAATGCCACCGTAGTGATAAGAAAAATAATCCAACAAGTTTTCTTTTTGATTTAAACTGCAAAAGGTTCAGGAACTAAATCCGAGCTTGTTTCGCAAACAAACTAGCTTTGGATTATTTCAATTTCAGTAATCCTAGAGAAAGTAAGGGTTTTTTTTTTCTGCATGCTTTAACTTGTAGTGGAAACTCTGCCAGTCTGGCTTGAAGTGTTTTTCCTATGGTTTTAAGGTTGGGTCAGTGTACCTTGGCAAATGCAGTCATTCTCATTTGCTGGGTTCAGGAACGTGACCTGTGACAGCAGCCGTTCAGCTCCCGTTTTCCTGCTGTGCAGTTGTCCCCAGTAGATTTACAGATTTAGTTTTTAAAGCGTTTGAGTAAAAGGTCTTTCTTGCTGCCAGTTGGTGAGATCTGTACCCAGTGCTTACACAATACATTTAAAATACTGAAACAGGCCTTCCCCTGCACTTACCCCCATCGTGGACCTCCCGAGCTCCCGGCTGTCCCAGTGTCCCGTGTGCCTCCCGGAGAACCAGTTCCACCATCTCATGTATCTTCACCTCCGTGTCTTCTTCAGCTCCACCAGACTTTTTCATTTAGGAGGCTGACTTGCAGTAGAGCTCCTTGTTCATCTGCTTGATTCTTGGGTGTAGTAAATGTCAGAACGGTCTGTTGGGATATCATAGGGATCATGATTTAAAGGAAATAAACAGATAATATAGGTGGCTTTTAAGTAACAAAGATGCTGTTTTCTTGTCATTACCGAAAGGCCAAAAAAGTAAGGAGAAAAGACAAGATCTTTGAATGCCCCCAGTTAGATATCAGCTGATTTTTATATCCTTTCACTTGTTTGCTACTTATCATGCTTCTGGGCTTGATTTGGAGACCAGAGTTTGGCAAACCTCCAAAATTCTGTTTACTTAACCCCAAAAGTCATCTTCTATACCAGTGTACTCACAGTCTTCCTTCTGAACTCTAAATCAAAATGAAAATGGGGTTGGTTTGGCCTGTTGTCTTGATTGTTGGGTTTTTTAGGTGTGGTTTGCTTATGGTTTGTTGGTTTGGGTTTTTTTTCCCCTAAAGAGTTTTATCTCAGAGTTGAGGTAGTTCAAGTGACAGTTCAACAATTTTGAGCTCGTTCTACACTGAGAGCAGGTGAATTTGCAGTTGAACATTGACTTCAGGATCCACAGGGCACACTCACAAGTGACACAATATATGATTAACAAATGGAAATGAGCCACTGGATACTGTTTCATGTTTGCTTCTTTGCACATGTGCAGCCGGACTGGCAGATGAACAGACCCAGCAGCGCTTGTTACAGACCTGGGTGTGTTAAATGATATCCCAGGGACAGGAGCAAATGTGTGAGAAGGCTTTTCAGGATGAGATTGATCATTTTTACTGTTGTGTTTTGATATATTTTTGATATTTTAAATTGGTTATATCCTAATAAATCATTGGGCCCAATCAGCCAGTGGACAAATAATTAGGAGGGGATCCCCAGTACAGACTAAGGAATGACCCTCTTCTGGGGCAGGAGATCCAGTACCTCTTGTGTTGTATCATTTTGATCTTTCTTCTTCTTCTTAGCCATTTTATTTCATTTCATACTGATATTTCAGTAACTTGATGATTTATTAATTTTTCATAGTTACTGAAAGCTAAGGGGTTTTTTAGTAGGTGCTGCTGAAGATACAAATTCTATCTTTTTGATGAGTTTCCAGATTTGTGGTGTTAAATTTATGGAATTTAATTTGTAGAAAATTACTTTTTTTTCCACATTGTTTTAAGGAACACAGAAATTAATTTATTTGTCTCTTCTACATCCTTTCCTTGTGTTATATGTCAAGATAGAAGACCCAGACATTTCTTGTGTCCATTCCATAAAATAATGCTGTGTTTTTTACAGTGTATTGAACTCCTTAGTTTCAATGAGGTTTTCTCAATTTTGATATTTATATATATGGGTCCAGGTTGGTGAGTTTTCACATAAACTACTGAGCAAGGCAGGCTGAAGATTCTGGTAGTAAGGATGTGTGAAAAATCCAAGTGTCTTTAGCATATAGTTTATGGGCTGGCAGCATTTCCATCTGCCTTGAACCGACAGGAATTTGGATTCTGTACAATGCACTGAGTGTAAATGAAGTCATGGTGTGAAATGCTGGGAGTCAGCAGTGCTGAAAGCAGCGTATGTTGAAGTGCAGCATCTGTGAATACAAAGCTACCCTTCTGGGACACTGTGCAAAATGATGTAACTGTGTGAAAAAGCTCTGCAGAAATACATTCCACCTGCTGGAACTGAGTGTCTCTGCTGCAATACTTCACCAGGCTTGAGTGTGAGGCTTCCTTGACCGTGCTGTGGGATTGTATGGTATGAAAAAAGCTGCTGGCAGCAACAGCCAGAGATCCTGAGGTTTTCTTTTGCTGCCCTGCACCTGTTCTGCAGCTCTGCTACAAAGAGGTGACACCAAGGAAAGCCTTTAATGCCCGTGGGGTGAGTTTGCAAAAAAAATTCTTCTGAAAAATTCAAGTTGCCCTTTGAAAGGGCTCCACTGTTTGTACACTTGCAAAAAGGTCAGATAATCACCTGTTTTGATTTACTTATCAAGGATGAGACTGTGGAGGTTGTTGCTACTGAAATAAAATAAATGGTGTTCTCTGATAAATATGATGATGTTAATGAGTAGTGAGTAAAATTAAAGCACATTAAGGTACCATTTTTAGTACTTCTGCATTACTACTGCTTTAGAAATGTTTGATAGTTTGAAAGTACTAGAAATGTTTGATAGTTGTATCAACACATTGCTGTGATAGCAGCAATATACGGCTCAGGAGACAAATCAAGTTTTAAGCTGCCTTTGCTTATCATTATTATCATTAATATTCCAAACTGATGAACACTGAACTTAAAACTTTGCATTGTCAGTCTGTCCAAACTGAGAATGGCTTCATGATTAAATCCCATTTCAGACTGCACTTGCAGTTCTAACTTGTCTTGAATTTTGGAAGAGCATGTGTGACTAGGTGAGCTCATTCCTCTTACAGCAAATGGCATTTCTGAGAAAATACAGGGGGTTTGTTTTGGCTGTGGATCTCAGTTGCTTATCAGTAACAGTAAAATACAGGTCACACACCAGCCAGGTCATACTACAGGACTGTAAAGTAGCTTAGTTTCTAAAAAAAGATCCCTCTTGGCTATGTTAGACTAAAACCATCAACAACAGGATTCAGGAGCTTCTTAGATAAATCACTACCAGTTTGGAACAGGACCAGAATGCAGTGTTTTAATATCAAGAAGTTGGGTTTGTTTGTTTGTTTCCCCCCTTTCTCACTGCTAGGATTCCAACAGGAAAATTTTCTTGACCTTGTGTCTGGGTAGTTCTTGAGGATGGCAAGCAAAGGACCCACAGCTCCTACATCAACCAAGAGCTCCAGCACTGGAGGGACCAGTGGCAGCAGCAGTAACGGTCCCGGGGACAACACTAATCAGGACAACACTTTTGAATGTAACATCTGCTTGGACACTGCCAAGGATGCAGTGATCAGCTTGTGTGGGCACCTCTTCTGGTAAGTGCTCCTGCCCCCACAGCTCAGCCTGGAGATCAGCACCATCCAGCTGATCCCATAGAATCCTGTGCTTTTTATAATTTCGGATGTCAAATGTCCTGTATAAAATGAGTAAGGACCGTGGGTTTGGTTTAGGAGAAGCTTCTCAGCTGTTGTTCTTTGCTCATGGTCCAGGAGTGGGTTTCTTGCATCTTAAACTTCCTGTTCTTCTGGCCATTCCTGTAAGAGTTGGACTCATGAGCCTTGTGGGTCCCTTCCAACTCAGAATATTGTGATTATTCTATAAAAGCAAACAAGCAGCCCCACACAGACAGTTCAGAGCTCATTGATACTGCTTGGTTTTGTGTGTTATTTTATTTGTGCTGTCTGGCCTGGCACAGACATCTTCTTTAGACCTTTCTAACCTGTGCAGACCTAAACCTGCCTTTGAATCCAGGTTATGGAGGCCAAACTGTAGTTTTTTCCACAGGCTTGGCTGTTTTTTCCTTTGAAACCATAAAAAAGAAAAATAAATGGGCAATAAGCTTTTCCACGTGGGGTATTTCTCTTTTTCCATGGTATTGCAGTTGTAATAGGAACTTTTCAGTTCTTTGATCTGACATGGAAATAATGTGCAGCACAGATATAATACATGTGCAGCATTTCTAATTTGGGTAACTTGGTTTGAATATACCCTTTCCTTAATGTTAGGAAGTTGTTAAGGATTGACATGGCCAAATGTGGGGGGTTGGGGGGTTATTTTACACAGGAGGCTAAATCTTTAATAAAAAGAGGCCTAAAAGAGCATTTCTTTTCTGTGTAAATGTATGTAACATCTGAAAATCCAGATTTTTATTTGAGGAGATGGAAAATCACTGGCTAATGGCTTGTTAAGATAAAATTAGATTGAATTATTGCACAAAGGGATCTGGAAGAATGGAACCTTAAAAATAGCACGTGTCTTGTCTGAATAGGGTTGTCGAGACCATTTTGAGAGCAGATGGCTGTTTGCAGTTTTGTCTTGTAGCCTTGTTTTCTTTGACCTTTTTTTAATTTGCCATATTAATTTACTCTGTATAATGGGAATTTTTCTACCCTGAGCAACTGGGTCTGATCTCAATAGCTGACCCTGCTCTGAGCATCAGGTTAGACTACAGGCTACCCGAGGTACTGTCCAGCCTGAGTTATTCCATGATTCTATGAATGTGGCTGATGTTTCAGCTAAATCTTTTAAGATCCTGAAGTCTCAGTACTGACATCTTGCTCATTTGCATCTTAGCTCAGAGATATCTTTCCATGGTATCAGAATAGCCAGTTTGCACAGTGATCCCCAGGATTGATGCAGCCTCTGTGTGGGCCTTTGGTGTGGAAGAGGACGAGGAATCGAAGGGGATATGCACAGAACCACCTTTGCAACTTAGATTGTGTAACCTGAAAGAACCAGTGGAGATTAGTCTTGGGCTGTACTTTCAAAAATTAGTTTAATGGGAGGTTACAGAACTGGCCCAGCTGGATTCCAGGGTTCTGCTGTGGCCAAGCCATGCTATCCGTGTACATTTGTCAGATCGAGTTCTCAGTAACTAATTCTGTTTTCCCCCTTTTTCTGCTCTGCAAACAAATTGTCCTGGGAATGCTCACAGTTGGCCTTGTTTACATCAGGTAAGACAGGTTTCCTTTTACTTTGTCTTTCATCAGCTCCTGTTGCTCAATAAAGCCCTTGGTTCTCTGGAGTATCCCCCTCTTTCTAAATGTGCTTTTCTCTCCAGGGCAGTCACAACCTGCTAATGCAACTGCATGTGCAACACCTTGCAAACTGCTCTTTCAGCATGAAAACTTAATTCTGTTCCACCTGAGTATTTCCAGTTTTGGTAGAATTACTGTAGGGGGTTCCTCTGCAGGTTTAAGTGCTGGGTGTACTTCTCTCTGCATTTGTAATGTTTTACATTGTGGTACCTTATGGAAAAGCTGGGTGAAAGGAGGGTGTCTACACTTAGCCCTGGGCCTGTGCAGGACTCTTGGCACTGTTTACTTCTTCATATTTTACTCCAGGGCAGGTCTGAATGTGTGCTCATCAGCAAGTGGATCATACCAGAGCAACAGCCAAAGTGCCAGCTCCATTTTGGAGAGCACTTGGCACTTATTAAAATGGTTTGCTCTGGGGCTCTCTGAGGGATTGCTAAAGTCTCTCTGCCTGGCTGCAAATGAGGTTTGGATATTGTTGTTTCATGGTCTTTTACTAGTTTCCTTATCATGTCCTTTCTTTTAGTGGCTAGAGACCAGGCCAAACAGGCAAGTGTGTCCTGTATGCAAAGCAGGAATCAGTCGAGATAAAGTTATTCCTCTGTATGGAAGAGGTAGCACTGGGCAGCAGGACCCCAGGTAAGAAACCTAAATACAACTATTTTTGTTTGAAAGCTAAAGATGAAACTTTAGTTAGCTGTCTTAAGATTAAACTGTCAAAGTGCTGGATTCATAATTTGTAATACTTTGTCAAAAGATAGATAGAACTGACATTTCTGCCAAACATTTCTGGCTTTTTCAGGGCCTGGGTTTACACACCTCATTTCATGTTCAACTGGCAATTCATTTGAATTTTAACTGGGTGTTAATTATCAGTTACAAGTGGCAGGTTGCAATGATTGTTATCTGGCTGGCTAAGCTCCTATAAAATGTTCCTGTCCTGAGTTTTTAGCCTGTGCAGTGGGACTTCTGTTATTCAAAAGCACAGCAATAATTTGGGGATGTGCTGCTGAAGGTCCAGGAGCTGGGGGTTGGCTCTCTCACACACTGCTCCAGCTCTGCTGCAGCCTGGCCCTGTGGGACCGAGCTTTGTGGTTGCTCTGCCTTATTAGCCAGGCTATTGCAGACACTGCTGTCATGTGTCCTTGCACTTGAGCTAATTTCATAACTTCCTGCAGAGAGAAAACTCCACCACGACCCCAAGGACAGAGACCTGAACCAGAGAACAGAGGGGTAAGTGAAGAAACAAGCTCGGGCTGATGAGTTGTTTTGTTGATGGTGGTATTTATTCCTCCTGGAGGACACAGTGTGTGCTTGAGATCCTGTGTGAGGATCCTGCAGCTTACACATCTTGCTCATCCCCAGTTGGCTGGTCATGAATCATTCATAGCTGTGGTGTGGCAGAAAACTCCATTCCTACAGTACTCTTTAGCATCCCAAAGAACAGGCTAACTTGGATTGTGCTTTGTGAAAATGGCCCAGTGTGGTATCACTGGAAATGCTCTTCATGCTCAATTGTTTTCCATGTAAATACAAGGAACACTTTGCTTTGAAAATCCTTTGTGGAAATGTGTTTCCATCAAAATATACCTGTCATGGAAATACATAATTCGTGTATGAACTGGGATTTCTGGCACTGAAACCTGCTTCTGTAATTTCTGTGGGATGTTACTGTACCATGGCATTACAAGCAAAAGAAAGTAGGTATCTGTTGGATACATGTTCATGTGGAGAGGGATCTCTGGTGTTGTTGAGGAGATGACATGGAGTGCATGTAAACAGCAGCTGGCACAGGCTGAGCAGATGTGGGAGAAGGCAGTAGGACAGTTCTTCAGCAGGACCTGATGAAACAGTGGCACATTTCCATGTAACACAGCCTGGGGTCCTCAGAGAGGATTTATCTGCCTCGTGCTGCAGGCAAACAACTCTGCTGGGTGTGATTAAGGCACATTTCTGTATTGAATATGTTGGGAGCTCAGCTGTTAAGGGAGTTGCTGCCTTATTAAATCAGCTCCTGCACCTTGTTTGAACCTTTGAGCTGGTGCTGCTGGAAGTCAGAGGAGTCTGGTACGAAGACCAGCAGCAATGCTGCCCTCCTGTTCCCTACAAGCCCTGTACCTGCACACAGAGAGCTTTGCTGTCCCTCATAGTTTATGGCAAAGTCCTTGAGAAGAGTCACAGTCAAAAGACCAACTCCTCAAATCAAGGCTCGATCCAGAAATGTTTGGCTTTTATTATATGAGTGAAATCATCTTTGTCCTCCCATTGTTGGGAGGTGACAGACCAGAGGGTCTTTCAGAATTGGTATCACTGTTTCAGTTCTGAGATGAGAGGGCAGGTTGCTGGATTACAGAAGTGTGGGCTCTCAGCAGTTTCTAAACATGACACAACTCTCTAGATCCACACACAGCTGGTTCTCCAGTAGCACAGTGCTTCTCCACAGCAGGATTCATCTCCATTCACAAGACTTGTCTTTTGACTTGATGTGGTGTTTTAGTCTGGATCCCATGGGGTCAGTGTTGCATTGTAACTCTTCCTTTTTTCCTCCTTTCTTTATGTCTTGCATTCCTGCCCCAGGTGACTTTATCTGACACCTTAATTAGAGTCCCCCTGGTAAATTTTTTTTTGTACTATTCCTTATAATGCTCTTTGCATCCCACTGGCAATTTATCACTTCACTGAGTGTTTGAATGATGCACATGTATCAAGAAAATCAATGTAGATTATTTTTTTAAAATGCCTTTCTTATAGTTATGTGGCTAATAGCTATTAACACACAATACATTGTTTAGATATTCTAAATAGGATTGGTAATGTTGATTTTGATACATTGGCAAATATCTACTACTTTAAGCTGAGAAATGTTACAGATACACTTTTGTGAACTTGTGGCTTTCAAGCAAAAACTGTGGTTCCTAGTTTTTGTTTTCTCAAAGATTTGGGTTGCTCTGCAAAGTTTGCTACTGTGTGAAACATTTTGAAACCAGAACTAGGGAGATATTTACAATAGTGTGTCAGAGGGAAAGTTGTCAGACAGCACGGCCTTCCTTCAGGTGGAGGAGAGCCAGAGGGAGGGAATGTCTGCACTTCTACACAATATTCTGAAATAGGCTTTAAATGATTGTTACCTTTTTTTGTCTCCTGCTGCTTTGTTCTCTGCAGGGATTCCAGGGCTTTGGCTTTGGTGATGGTGGCTTCCAGATGTCCTTTGGAATTGGGGCGTTTCCCTTTGGTATATTTGCAACAGCCTTCAACATAAACGACGGGCGACCTCCTCCAGGTACCACGGATCCACCTCCTCCAAGGGTCCTGTCACAAACATGTGTTACAAACTCCCTTGTAACTCTTAAACAAATAACCTGCTAAATGACAGAATGTTCTCAGCATTAACAAGTGCTGTGAATAGAAACACAACATGAGGGCAAACACCCAGCACAGAACATGGTTTATGGCTGACACGTTTTGTACATGGGCTCATAAAGAATCAAGTTTGTCCATTCCATATCATTTAAAGGCCCTCCTGGGAGAACAGTGGCACTGGAGAGGGACAGTGGCACTGGAGACTTCTCCCTTTTAATTCAGATGTCTCTTCTGGTACTCAGCAGACTCCCTCTGAAAAATGAGACAAATTGGACTAGAGTTTCTAATAATAAAAAGGAGTCACTAGGGGTGTATGAAGGAGACCTAGATTTTGAAAGGACCATTTCCTGAAAGATGAGAAGGAAAAATTTAAATGTGCTCTGTACCACGAAATAATGAATGCAAAGATTGTTCCTTCAGAAATTTATCTCTGAGACAGTCATCTCTATTCCACAAGAAGTAACTTCCCAGTGAAATTGTTTTGCTGGTTTTGATTAACAAAAACCAGTTGGGTTACTTCAAGTGGTGACCTTGCTCTCTAAAAATTAAGTAATCCCTAGAAAACCTCTTCCCCATCTGCACTGGAGACAATCTGAGTCTGTCTGTTTTGAACAAGAAAACTTACTGCCCAGGATTTTCTGGATTTCCTCTGTGAATGGTTGTGCCTGGCAAATCTTCCACCACGTCATATGGCACAGGAATTACGAGGAAGAAACTCATTCTTCATGTCACAGCTGTGTTGCCACAGTCCTGTGCTATCCTTGGGTCCAGTTACCTTCACTATTAACCATAATTAAGTGTCCCCTAAAAATCTGTGTGTGTGGTGGCTGAGCCAGGAGTGTGTAAATATGTGCTGTTGTAACAGCCATAATTTAACCAACTCCTTTATCTGTTTTTCCTTGGTGGATTCAATGCAGCAGTTCCAGAAAGGCACAGCTTGAGTTTTAGAGCTCATGTGCTTTTCATTAGTTCTCTTGGCCAGGGCTGCACAGGCAGCTCTGACCCTTTTACCATTTCCTTGTTCAGAGGTTTCACCTTGGTGGGAAGGAACAGAGGCAGCTCAGGTAGAGGTGGTGAAGTTCCTTGGGAACAGTGAACTTGGCTCAGCACTGTCTACTGTGTTCAGAGTATGCATGATCCTGGAGAAGAGGAAGGAGCTGAACTGTTTTTTGTTTCTTTTTTTTCACTTCCTGTTTTCCAGCTGTTCCAGGGACTCCTCAATATGTGGATGAGCAGTTCCTTTCCCGCCTCTTCCTGTTTGTGGCACTGGTGATAATGTTCTGGCTGTTGATTGCATAAATCTTTTCCATTATTCTATATATTCATGACCAACAAGGCCACTGAAACAGTTACAAACTGCATCCCCATCCCACTTTAAACCTCTTGGTCTGGTTCCGTAGCTAACTATGGGCTTCAGGAATTGGTGGTACCACAGCACAATGAGGAATCTCGCATTTTGCACCAGAGTTGGAAATTAAACATTGGTTAAAAAGCGTATTTCAGCTCAGATATCTTGTACAACAGGTTCCTGCCACAAACCACAGGCCTAGCGTTGAGCTGTGCTCCCAAGGGAGTGCTGCTCTGAAATCCTGTGCCAATCAGTGACACCAGGTCTGTGGGACAGACAGGGACCCCCAGATCCTGGGGGTTTCCTGGGCAGGTCAGGAAACTTCTCCAGTGTGACCAGTATCTCATGCTTTGCAACCACGATGGATCTGCCAGAGCTGCAGATGTTATTTAATGTCTCCATCAACATCCAGCCTTCTCCAGGAAATCACCTGCAGCACTGCTGACACTCTTTGGGCACAGCACATGGTGCAAATGGAACCGGGTCCGGAGACTGGTTCCTTTTCCTGCTGTTGTTTCCCAGCGTGATGGAAACCCCTTCCTGACGCGGTTCTGACGGCTGCTGGAAGAAGGGATACAAATTTATGCTGCAATTTTTTAAAGCCTGAACATGCTGGAGCCAGACACTGGAAGGATTCTCTGGCTGTGGAGCCGAGTGGGGCTGGACACAGCCGCTGCCTCACCCAGCCCAGTTCCTCACTGACCAGCAGTGTTGTCTCCCCTGGCTCTGCACAGCCCCGGGGCTGCACTCGTGGATAATCCCCTCACCCCTCACAACCTCGTCACGGTAGCGACAGTTATCCCCTCCCAAGGCTTTGAGACTTTCTACGCAAGGTCACGTCCTCCAAATAAAATCCTATTACAGATCCGAGATCAGCTCGTTCAGGGAGAGGAACAAAAGGCATCTTTACGTGAGGTTTGAGGTTAAACCTGTCATACTGTAAAATTGCACAGGAGGAAAAATGAGATCCTGCCTTTGCCAGCACATGCACGGTAGGGAACACTTGGAAGACCTTCTCTCTGCAGGTGCACACAGCTTCTCCGAGCCACAGCAGAACGGCCACAGCACAAGAGTCTCTGCAGTGTCTACCAAAGAGTTTAATTTGAAGTGCTGGAGGAGACCACAACCATTAATGTGCTGAGGGGATATTTCAGAAGGTGAGCACTCTGTAGCCGTTTTGGAATCCTGCTGGGTATTCAGCTTTAAAGAGTACTCCTGATGTATTTGTGTAGATTCCTTCACAACAGCAGATACGAGAGATTCCCTAGCAAGATTAACAGTTCTCATATTTCTCTGACTAGGCAATTCCATTTTTTTTTCTCTTATTGTTTTTAGATTGTTTCGATTCAGGTGGCTGATAGTCTCATTGATTTCCTGCAAGATGAATATTGTGACTTCTCTGACAATAGACAGAAAACTGACAAAACAAATCAACAAATAGAAACTTTGTTTCAACAGCTTGGGGTTTTTCTAGTGTATATGGAAGAGGTTCCTGGGCAGGACACCTTAATTGTTGTAGAAGCTTATTTATGTGATTATAAACTGTTCACTTTTAGTGTCAAGACAGAGGATGACTGAAGTTTAACTTGCCTACCTCCAAAACTCCATCTGGCAAGTAGAATGTTGCAAAGCTTCTGCAGTGTTTTGCCACATGTGGTCAAATTTATACCTGACTGGATGATAATCTGGCACAGAATATTGCTCAGCTATTTATAGTTGAAGTGGTGCTTCAGCCTTTGTTGTGTGGCACTTTTGGGAAGCTGAACTTCTGCACAGGGTTCTTCTCAAGTGCATAACATGTAACTGGGGCCCTTTCCAGGAGAAAGGCTGTTTGTGTGGCTGTCCTGCAATGTCGCAGCTTCGGGCTCCTCTCCTGCTCCTCTCCTGCTCAGCCAGCACCACCTGCTGATGGGAAGGGAGGGCCCATGTGGTGGGAAGGGGTGGGTTCCTTCTCCTTTTTGAGTGGAGAAACTCGCTGCTGGGAGCAGAGGTCGTCCAGGGAGGAGCAGGGTATCCCTTGGAAGCCTTTTTCCCATAAAGAGGAGAGAGAACTGACTGCAATAGGTTCAAGAGGTATTGAAACATATTTAAGTAGGACTTATGTTTTAAAATACGGAATTTTAATTCATTGGGGGGCTTTCCATCTATGGGTGAGAGATATAATGCATTTAGAGGAGGCTGCAGAAACATGACTGAGAGCTCTTATTTTCGGGCAATTCCAAGATGAAATAGTCTAAAAGTGTTAACGCTTGGTTCCCTCCTTTCCCCGGTGTGCTTTTGTATGTACCCCCTGCCCCGCACCCGCCCGCACACGGCCCGGACGGCTCGGTTAGTGCGTTACTGTTCTTCCTTCTCCTCCTCCTCCTCCTCACTAATTTTCACTGTTGTGAAAGTGATTTAGAATTAAAAAAAAAAAATGGTTTTACATTGACCGGAGTGCGCCGCCGTTCCTTCGAGGGGCCGGGAGCGGCGGGCACGCGCCTCCCTCAGGGGGCCGGGGGGGCGGGGCCCGCCCAGCGCCGCGCCCGCCACGGCACGTGCGGGGCGGGGCCGTGGGGCAGCACGCGCTGTCATTGGCTGCCAGCGCGGAAGGGGCGGGGCGGTTGGGGCGGGGCGGCGCGGGGATTGGCGGGCGCGGCGGGCGGGCGGTGCCGATTGGCCCGCGGGGAGGAGGAGGGCGGGGCGCGGCGCTGCGGGGCCGCGGGAGGCGGGTCCAGGTGCGGCGGGACCCGCTGGCGACGGGCGGGAGCGGGCGGCGGGCGCGGGATGGAGGCGCTGCCAGGTGAGCTCGGGCCGGGCCGGGCCGGGCCGCGCCCCCGCGGGAGGGGCCGCCCTCCGCCACCACGGGAGCGGGGGCGCGGTCACGAGGCCGCGGCTCCCCCCTGGTCCGTTATGCGGGCGCCGGTGCGTCGTTTGTGCCGCGGGGAGGCACCTGCGGGGCTCGGCGGGGCCGCTGCCTTCGGAGCCCGCACCCTGGCCGGGTGTCAGCCCGTGTCCGGGTAGCGGGCTGCAGCCGGTCCGTGGTTCCCTCCGCCGGTCCGCGGCTCCACGCGCGGCGCGGGGGGTTCCCGGAGGTCCCGGTGCAGCGAACCCCGCGGGGAAGCGATGGAGGTGCGGCCGCAGCCCGCACGGGGTCCCGCAGCGCGGGTGCCGCCGGCCCGGCTGCCCTCGGCCCCGTGTCCCGCTCGGGGTCCCGCGGTGCTCCCGGGGCTCGGCCGGTGCCCGCCGGGGCCGCTCCTCGCTGGCCGCCCCTCAAACATTCCTGCCGTCCTGGGGGACCCGGCAGGACCTGCTACATTGATTATGCCTGTTTGCTTTTCCTTCTCGCCGTTTCCTGCTCTGTTTTGTTCATTTCCGTCGTTTCTCCTGGATACTGAACAGTTTCAGTCGGATTTAGGACTGTTCGTTTCCGTTCTGAGCTAATCAGCCTTCCCAGGGACGCTCAAACAGATGTAGCACCGCAGCAGCGTCAGGCGGCTGCTGCCGGGGCTTGGGAGCTCGTGGGTCAAGTTCTGTATAATGGTTGTGGAGGAATCTGTTGCTTTTAGTCAGCTGTGGCATAGTCCTTGGTCCTTGGCTTTAACGGGATCCGCTGACCACACTGACGTGTTCCTTGTGCTGGTGGCACTGAAGGGGGGGCGTGGAGCTGCAGGGTGTCTGGTTTGCAGGTGTTTTTGGCCTGCAGCAATTCCACAAGTTTAGCTGACTTCCAGGGCTTGCCCTGCTTGGAGAGGAGAGTCTCTGCTGCCTGTACACGCAGGTGCAGGCACGTGTGGCTTTGCCTTTTATTCCCAAGCCCATTTGACGTGCTGAAAAGCAATTTGCTTTATAGAAGAACATGGGTAGCGCCAGCTTTTTCCAAGTTTCTCCTAACCCTTACTCTGCTGTGCAGGTCTGAGCTTAGGTGCAGTTCTTGGTGTTCTGGAGAGCAGGAGGGTACAGGGGCAGGTGCTCCCAGGTGTGGAGCCGATGCCCAGTTGGGAACTGAAGTGGCAACTTACACCACGTGTCCCCTTTGAATGAATCCTCTGAGCCCTGCAGTCTGCAGGGAGACGTTTCTGGGTGCTGCTAGTCTGCTGGAGAGAGTGGTGCCTGTGGCTGAGCGACAAATGGTTTTCCTCCTAAATCACCACTTGTGTAAAACATGCAAGATTTTCATCTTGGTTAATTTTAAACATTGTCGCTGACCTACACGGTGGGGTCAAAGTGCATGTGGAAGGCTGATGACTTCTGTTTTGTGTAGCTTTAAGGAACTTAATCATGGTATTGACTTGCCTGAGCAACTACCCAGTTGTAACGTTCTTTGGAAAATGGAAGTTCGTGGTTTGTGGTTTTCCTTCTCTAAGTGCACTTTTTTCCTTATGCAGCCCTTAATGCAAGCAAACTGTTGGTAGCAGGAAGAAACAGGTTTGAGATCTGCTCAGCACATGCTCACTGTGCCCTCCTGTGCTCATCCGGATCCCTGACTCTTTAGTATGCCCACACTGCTGTTGGGATTTGGGATAGCATTTATTTGTGTGCCAAATGCTCTTTGTGCACAGGCTTTCATTCTGTTTTCCTAGCTCGCCTGCATCTAAGGAACCAGCTCTGGGGCTTTCTGGCAGTTCTAGCAGAAACTATTATAACTCTATTATAACTATTTAAAGTATTTTCTGAAAGGGCAATAGGCCAGTAGCATCACTCTCTCTTCCTAAGTCTGACAGTAGCCTGGTGTTGGCTGTACAGCCTCTACAGGATTATTCATTCAAGTGGGTAATTCCTTCCCGGTAGTCAAGTTGTTCTCTACTGAATAAAGTTTGCCTTTCCTTTCTTTCAGTTCTGGGAAATCCATTTAATTATACAAATGAGAACAAATGCTGTGTGCTGAGTCAGTGGTGTGGGGGAAGCAGTAGCGTGGCTTCCTGGCCTAGTGTCGTTCTCTATGGGAATTGTACTGGAGCAGTCAGCCTTCCTGAAGTCTCTGCTCTGGCAGAGCTATAACTGAGCTGGTTTATGTGGAAAGTCATATTGCTTCCTCCTCCAGAATGTGAAGGAGCAGATGTCATGTCTGAAGGAAAAAAAAAAAAGTAATATCTAAGATGTCAGAGTTTGATTTGGGAGCTCCACTCTCATGAGTTACAGACTGCCTGGTGTTGGTTTAACTTTCCAAGTGTGAAGACTTTCCTGCCAGTTAATTAATTTAAGGTTATTCTTTAAGAGGGAAGCAGCAATCCTTGTTTTCTCTGATGTAAACTGATTGCTGTTTGTCACGTTATCCCTGCATGCAGGTGAAGAAGTCTGGAGATGTCTGGGATGTGGGGACAGCATCGCTGCCGGGCAGCGCCTCTACAAAACTGTCAACGAAGCCTGGCACATCTCCTGCTTTCGGTAGGTAAAGCTTTGGCCTGTTAAACCCTCCTCAGGCTGTTCCACTGGCTTGGGACCTGGTGCTGAAGTACCTGAGTGAAGTACCAACATAAACCAGGAGCTGTCCCTGTGATCTCTGTGCCTGAGCTGTTCTGAGCCCTTGTTTTCCGATGTCCCTCAGGGACCAGCGTCCAGTCCCAGCATCAGTCAGACACTGCCTGGCAGAGGGTGGCTGTGCTGACGCACATGGGATAAAGTGCAAATAAAAGCTCTGATTTACTGGTGGCAGCAGAAGCCACGGGCTGCACGCTTGCCTTCAGCTGCATTCCAAAGCAGTGCCCAGGCAATTTGCATAGCCTGTTGCTTTGTCCATATGTGGCAGGTGCATGGTGTTATCAGGGTGCTGATACAGGGGAGGGAGGGCAGGGAGATCTTGCCTTTTGCTTTCTCTCCTTTTCAGACACTTAAGACAGACAAACTTATGAAATCTGTTGGTTAATGTTGCTATCAGCAAGGAAAAAAAGGGATATCTGCCATGGGTTTTTCTAGTGGTAGGAGTAATGCCCCTTGTCAGTGTTTCATGAATATTCAGTCCAGTTTTCATGCCCCAGAACCACATTTCTGAAGGGGCCTGTACTTTTGAGAGGGGTTGAGAACCTGCAGCTTCTACTGGCTTCTGTGTTGGCTTGGGTCTGGAGAGGCTAATGTTTTGGATACTGTCAAAGAAAATGGGGGGAAAGGAAGCCAAAGTGTGGCTTTGGAGGAATGTTTGCTGTGCCAAGATAAGCATCTACTGTCCTCGTTTAAAGAACAAAATACCCCAACTTTGTTGAAGTGAGGATTATGGTTATTGGTGTATTTAAAAGAAAGAAAACATCTCATGCTGCCAAAGCAGTGCTGGCTTTGTTGATTTGGAAAATGCTGTGAGTTACAATGTCACATTAATAATCACAATTACAGCTTGATATCTTGACAAATCCCAGTATTTTTGGTTTGAGTGTTCACGTTTAGCTATACTGAGGCAGCTTGTCTTACTCCTGGTTTTCTCTTCTCCCTAAAGAACTAGTATCCTGTTGTTGAGCTTCCCTAGATTCTGCTAGTAGCCAAACCCAAAGCTGTGTGTGCTGGAAGTCTGTCTTTCTTGGGTGTATTTCTCTTGTGGGTCTTGACTTGCAAATGTCTTGGTGCTTCTTGCTCTTGGGGCTGTCAAGGTGGGGAACAGCTGAGCTGGAGGCAAATCCTGCCCTTGGGGCACTTCACAGAGTTTGATATCAGAGGTTATGTTGTAGAGTGGAAGTTTGGTGGTTGGTTCTGGGTTGGTTTGTTTTCTACAAGCGAAGACACCAATTTTCCTCCTAAGCTGTGTAATAACCGTTTGCATTTTCTGAGGCACCTTTTGTGCTCTGTGCTTTTGCCGAGCTCTGGCACCCGGCTCGGCTGCTGTGCTGAAAGAACAGCTGGAATCTGCAGCAAAGGAAGCTGCCCTTCCCTTTTTCCTACTTCCAGGAGAGGACTGTGCACAAAAACAAGTTTCCAGTTTGCCCTGTGTTCCTCCTTTTCTTCTGTTGTCCCCAGACCATGCTGAGCAGCAGTCTCGTGCTTGATATCCCAAAGCCAAACTTTAGAAAGGCTCTGAGGGAAGGAGCCTTTGGCAGCTGGGAGCTGTGAGTTCCGGCAGCCCTTGTGGAGTGTTTTTTACAGTCTTCCTGTGGATTAGCTGACTCCCTGGCCTGGCACATAATTTCTCTAATGCTGATTGGCACCACTCCAGGCTCGTTAGCTCTGTTTATTCTTGGTCAGGCTTGGCTCTGGCAGGAGCTGACGTACATCCATGTCTCTGAGGATTTAAGTTTTTGTCACTTCCCTCCTTCCTCCAACTGCCTGTGCAGGAGCTTTGTCTCTGGAACCTGCGTTTTCTCTGCTTGAGGGACGAGCAAATCCCTGTTCGTGTATCTGGGATATTTTAAACTGTTCCTTGGCCAGCTGGTCCTTAGGCTTGAATCCGCTGGGTTGGATCTGGCTGAGGACGTTTCTTAGACGTTTGTGTCACGACGTCTGTTGTGAATTAACTCTGAATGTACTTTTGTGCCTCTGAACTCTGTTGAGACAGCGAACACTTTCAGAGGTCACTGCTTTTCATGGTTCAACTGGATTTGGAAATTGCATTGCACAGAACTTCAAACATTACACCTAGAAAGGGAAGGAGAGAAGTGGCAAAGTACCTTTTTCCTAGGGCTGGATCACTTTTACCTCAGGGGATTATTGGAAGAGCTTTTTTTGGCCCAGAGCTTGCTGGTTTTATTGTTTTCAGTCCCAACTTTTTTCCATGTTACGAAATAGAAGGTAATACCCTGAATTATACCTTTGAATAAAGTGTTATTACCAGGTTTTATTTTTGGTGGTTTGTGTTGTTTTTGTTTTCCCACTGTTAATGACAAATGAAATTAAAGACAATTCCCACCTTCTGTAGGGATATTGCATATTTGAATTGGAGTAGGATGGGATGAGAAGACCCAGATGTGGCTGCATGGCTTTATCTTAAAGACACAGTATTTGTTAAAAAGCCAGTTTTGATTGTTTGAAAACCATTAATTCAGATCCAGCCTGTAGACTACATGCAGATGGAAAATGCTTTTGGATACATATGAAGAAAATAATTGGAAATAGTGGTTGGAATTCCTACTGTAGCAGGGTGCTTAAGAACTTTTTTAGGAAGGAAGAGAGCTGAGGTTCAGTTCCTTCCTAACCATGAAATAACAGAGGATGTATATTACCGTGGTCTATAAAATAAATCTAATTTAAGTAGCCAAGCAACACAGACTTGCAGCAGAAATCTCAACCAAAAGCCAAACCCTGAAAAACTGTTCACAGTATATCTTCAACAAAAGTAACAGAAGGTGATGAATTAATGATGATTTTACAGTTACAGATTTAAAAATATGCCAGTTAGTTTGTACCAAAACCAGCTAATTAAAAGCTGAAACATCATCAGGAGTTTGAAGAGCAGAAAAGCTCATCTTCCTTTTTTTTTTTTTTTTCCCCAGAAGAGGAAAGGGAAGCAGAAAAAATTTGTATGAATCCAAAATTTTTCAGTACTAGGTCTAAAGCACTGGAGATGACAGTGAGCAGAAACTATTAATCCAGTTTGAACAAATATTTCCTTTTTGCTTAATATATCATATTTTTATGGATATGCAATGCAATGTGACCTCAGGAAAAATTCTCATGGCTTTCTGTTTCCTTATGACATAGTTTGTGACTACCTTAAAAGTATAAACAACTGTGTGGCCAAAAGGTGTAAGCTTTTGGTATCTGACTAAATATATATTAAGTATTTTTATACTGGTCACATTTAAGTGATTGTAAGCAGTAAATTGACTTTGCTGTAGAAGATTTTGGCTGATATTAAATAGCCTTGAAATAGTTAAGAAATTGTTTAAAGTTTAAATTAAAATGTTTAAATGAAATCTAAAGTAATAAACCAAAATTTGTTTAAGTCACAGTAAAAACTGCCTTATTACCTGGAGTTAAATTAGTTCCCTGACAGGCTGTTTAGGGTTCAGGTGCTTGCACTGTTTTTGGATGTGTTGCTCCATTTCAGTCCCTGTTAACCTTTACTGGGGCAGGAGACTAAAACACAAGGACTGTTGTAACCACCAGAGGGTTGTTCTCTCTGAATGGATACTTTGAAAAAATGGAGCAGTGTTGGCAGAGTGCAGGAGAACTCCTGGCTCTGTCTCCTGCTGGTATTCTTTAGTGAATTTGAAACCAATCCTCCTTCTGACCATTTCCCGGTAGTGGAACAAGGTTAAAAGTAGATTCTTCCCAGAATCCCTCGTCTTTGCAGTGTGACAATTGTCCGTGGGTGGAAAACAGCCCTGGATTATCTCCCTGTGCATCCAGGGGATGCCCTAAGCTCCAGGCTGCTGAGCAGAAAGAGAATCACTATTCATTTGCCAGCTCTAGTGATTTGATTGTCTTACACAGATGTAGTTCTCCTATACTGAATGCCATTTTTTTTCTGTACTAAATACTATATTTTGTGTGTTATAGAAGTATTTGTTTGCTCAGCAAAACTTAGTAAATCACTTTGATTCTTTTTACATTTGG
Source organism: Corapipo altera (assembly GCF_003945725.1). Lineage (NCBI taxonomy): Eukaryota > Metazoa > Chordata > Aves > Passeriformes > Pipridae > Corapipo > Corapipo altera. The sequence continues at coordinate 2,543,839 of NW_020884941.1, forward strand.
GGGCAGGGAAGGTAAGCCAGGCAAACTTGTGTTAAGACTGTATATAGTTAAACCTGGTTTAGGGGTGCAGGATAAACTAGGTGACTTCTGAGGGTATTTTTCTAAATCTGTGTTCTGTTTTAGTATATCCTCTAACCATCAACTTACATTTGAAGCAAGTAATTTCTGTGGCTTAGGAATGATCAAGAAATTGGTCACTTAATCTCCAGTCACTGTAGGGCTTGGTCTCCCATACTGTTTACTAGCACTTAATTATCCTCAGTATTAAAACCTTTGGCACAATCTTCAGAAATCCCCTGTGTTGCAATTTAAATCAATTTTTTTCTAGACATGGTCACAGAAAACAAGCTTTTCCCCCTGCTTCTGTAATCCATATAACCTTTTCCAGAAAGCAGCAATCGTGTCTCACATCAGTCCCTCCCAGACAGAAGAAACCCTGGACTTACTTTTTTCTCCAGACTGTATTTTCTGGACTTTAGATCACTTCTGTTGGTTCAAACTGGCACAGGCCTTCATTTTCCAAAAGCAGCTTCCTGCCCTAAAGACAAATGGATATATATGAAGCACAAATGTAGAAATGTGGACACGTGAAGATGTAAGCAAAGGTATATATTAAATTAAATTGTGGGGATGTTTGGTGCTTTGAATCTTCCTTTAGCTTTTCAGCTGTAAGCACAGGGCAGGTTTGTACACAGAGCAGCTGAATTTGAGAGCAGGGCAAAGATCAGTAGTAACAAAAGGCAGCTGAATTAAGGTAGAAGCAGGAAGAAAAGAATCTCCTCCTCTTCCCTGTCTTCTCCAGTTTCTGGCAGTTACAGAAAGCTAATGACAGGGCCTCAGAGGTGAGAGCTCTCCACTAATCCTGCAGACCCCTGGGAATGCTGCTTTGGTGGTGTCTTCATCAGCATTGAAATTTGCCAGCTCACTATCAGATTCAGGGAGAAATAGTTGCCTCTTAGTGCACAAATCATCAGGACTGTTGAAGAGTTCACAGATTCAAAAGAACAATGAAGCACTTTGCAGGTGGCCACATTCCTCAGGGAATCTATCAGCTGCAGGACATCGATGACCACCCTTTGTGTTTAAGGAGGAATGGGGCATTCCAATCCAAACTTTCTTTTAGTTGTCTCGGCAGCTGGTCCTTTAGGGCGCTGTTATCAGAGCATTATCACATCAAGGTAACTGGAATTACTCACAGCCCAGACTGTGGTAGGCTTTCCACTGGAGTGAGAGGGGATCCTTCCCCGAGGAGTTCAGCATTCTGCACAGACCGAGGAGTGAGGATGCAGTGGTGGAAGTGCCAGTGTTACTGCCATTTGTGCAGAAGTCACTGCTCCCCAAGCCATATATGACCTATGAGGTACCAGTAGGTTGAATTTCTTTGGTTTGCTTCTCAGCCCACACACATTCAGGAGATCTGCAGCCACTGGGTGAGTGTGGTGCAGGTAAAAATCCTGTCTCCACCCTAATGTTGTGTTTAGTGATGTGAGGCACCGAGAAGCCTCGCTGTCGTTCTGAAGTTGTGCTGGTGCTTAGAAGTAATGCAGCGATGGAGGTGGGCTTTGCTTTGCTGTTTGTTTAATTTACTCAGGATCCCTGGGCAGGAGCTCTGGGAGGTACGTGCAGATCCAAACGAGATTGGTTTCAGGAGCTGACTCTGTCTTTCAACAGCAGCAAAGCACGTGTTATATGTAAGTGCCTTGGAATTGCAGTGAGGTGTTGGGATTGTACTGAAGTATTTGGAATGCCTCCAAACTGCGCCCATGCTGAGAGAAAGGCTGGCTGCAGACTCCTCTTCCCCTGGTCCCACACATATCCAACTGCCTGTCTGTGCCAGGATAAATTTGTGTGTCTTAGGGCTGGCGGATGTGCTGAGCAATACATCTGTCTGCAGACATGCAGGAGCTGTGTGGTAAAGAGGGTGTTGAGAGCTTCAGCCCAACCCCAGCTCGGTTAAGATATACCTGCTATATCACAGTAGCTGTGTGATGCACTTCTGTGGGGGTAAATCTAATGCCTGTGACTCAGTTGATGATATATATCATGTAAGTCATTGTCGAGGTTTTTCGTGTGTTCCTTTTTATTTATTACAGCCCTTCTGGCAAAAGTTATGCACAATTCGAAACCATAATGAGGAAAACAACTCCCTCCCGTGATTGCAACCTGTTTGTAGTGGAAATGCTGTCAGCGTTTGCAAGAGAGAAAATGCTGATATCTGACTTCACCTGGTGAAAAAGAAATTTGCTTCGGTGCATTGTGGCCCCCCAGAAATGACATAGAAAAAGTCCCCCCTCCCCACCACCTGTTTATCAGCATTTTTGAAGTACAGTCATTCTGGCAGGAATTCAGATCTAGAATGTAGGAACACATTAACACCTTTTCCAGAGCCCTTTTATCAGAGACATTGTGTTCTCAAATAGGTCATAGAGACAACAGAAAAGGCAAGAAGTAACAAGAGAATTCTGTGTAGCCAAAAGTAACTTACTGGCTGCTGCTGCTGGGGCTTGCTGCAAAAGTAAAATCATTTTGATAAGATGTTTCCTGTTTAAATAGACATTTGACTATGTGTCCTTTGGCTTCAAGGAAGTCTTAAACAAAATCCTTTCCTAGTTGCTTAGCTGTCTGAGTGGTTTTTATTACTTTGAAGTTGGGCTTTATCTACTGGCTTCATTCACAGACTAGCTGGCTGCTTATCACATCTGTGGATCAAATCTTCAAAGGTTTTGTCTGAAGAGTTGGGATTTATGAGGTCACGTGGAATCCCCCTTGGAGGGCGTTCAGCTCATGGCAGCAGAATTGCGGGGCAAAGCTTTTGTGTGTAGGTGAGGCGGGCGGGGAGGGCTCGGCAGGCGCTGGGGGTCCGTGCGCGGTGGGGAGGTGCCGGTGGCCGGGGAAGCGCTGGATTGCGAGCGCTGGCCCCTTTTCAGCACGCAACATATAGAGAATGTGGGAGACCAGAGCGCATTCCTAGACACAGACTCACCGTGTTGCTGCTTCCAGTCGAGCTGTGTGAAATGTCAGAAGGAATTAGACCCGTGCTGGAACTGCCGAGCACATCGGGCTCTGCAGCACTGGGCTTCACTGTGCTTTTACAGCCGGGCTTACGAACTGCGCTCAGGGGGGGAAATGGGGGTACTTATAATAAGGTGCCTGCTTATTAAAAGTTAAAAAAAAAAGGAGGGAGAGGGGGGAATAAAAAAAACAAAAACAAAAACAAAAAAAAAAATCAACCCAAAAAGCTGCCTGGCTTTCTGCTTACTTAAACAGCGAGCAGCAGCTGTCAAATCTGCAGCCAAGCCTGCCTTGTTCCAGCCCCAAGCGTCCCTGGAACAGTGTGCCAGCTGAGACGAGCATCTCCAGGAAAAGCACATTGGAGTGCTCTTGCCGCTGGAGCTGAGCACGGTTTGCAGGCTGTGTTCAGGCATGCCAGGCTTTGCTGACTGTACAGAAAGGGGCAGGCTCGGTGCAGCAGCACATGTTTGGTGCATTTCTGAGTGTCTTGCGAACAGCTTTAGCTGATTAGGTCACTGGAGATCATGCTTGGCTTCAGACGAGCACAATGATACAACTGTATGTGCTGCGAGCGGGAGAGAGTGCTCTGTGCTGATTTATACCTCAGCTTCCAGTCAGGAGACGAAGATTAGGTTAAAGGATTGTAATGATCTCTGTTAAAACAGTGTTGGAAAGGAAGCTATTTTTCCTTGGCTGCAGCACACTGTGAGTTACCTCCTGCAGGAGGGTGAAGGGACTGTAGGTGCTGGGAAGGCGGTACAACCCCACTCACTGTGCGGGGTTTAGGAATGTTTATAGTAAACGTTAATTTGATGTGTTTGGAGATGCGGCTCGTTGTCTTCCTTGACTTCTCCGTCAGAATGTGCCGCTGCTGCAAAGAGAAGCTTCACGTATTTGTGCTTGTATCCTGTGGCCAAAGCCGCTCTCTTTCAGCACTGAATACGCAGCCCCTCTTTGGGTCAGAGCTCCACCCCTGTGAAGGAGCAGAGCCTGTTGAGGCTCTGGAGCCGCCGCTGTCCGCCCGCCATGGCTCCTCCTCCCCTCCCACCCTTGGGTGGAACCAGGGAAGGGAAAACTTCACAATAGTTAGCAGGCAGCAGAGCTCGCAGGAACCACTGCAGCAGCATGTCCAACTAGCCCGGTTAGCAGGGATTCTGTCCTTCCCGAGGTGCTGCTGCTGCAGAGTGCGGGAGGAGATGGTTATAGCCATGGGAGCCAGGAAAAGTCTGAAAAGGAATGAGCAGCCGAGAGACCTGGCATTCCTTGGGCAGCTTCAAAGAGAGGTGAAGTATCTGAATCAGCGCAAGAGTAAATGAGCCCTGGCTGCTGCCATGTTGGCAGAACAGAGCTGTTCAGAGGCAGTTGGACGAGTTTGTGGCTGAGCCGGTTTATCCAGTGTTGAAGATGGGAAGTTACTTGTCTGCCCCAGCTTACTTCGCTCCCAAGGATCCCTTTCGGTAAGTGTTGCCCAGGATTAGCACTGGACCTCCAGAGTGTTGTTTTCCCTCCTGTGATGGAATCCTAAAGCGTCAGTGTGTGAAGAACGAGGTCAGTGCTTGTGTGCCGGGAACAGCCGGCCTCAAACTGGGATCCTGTGTGGCTCTGAGGAGGCAACAGGGGAGATTCTTGCTGCCAACCCCTTCCCAGCTCTCGGCTGGAGGGAGCGGCTCCAGAGTGTGCGCAGCCCAGGCAGGCTCCCCCTCAGGGAGCACGAGATGTGCCACTGTGCCCAGTGCCCCGTGCTTTGCTCACTGGCACACGAATGAGATTACTGTGGCTGCTGCTGCTTCTCTTCCAAAGCTCCTTGTGCCTGGGCACAGCGCAGGGTGAGCTGAGGTGCTGCTGTGGGAGTGCGGGAAGGTGATGTAACCTGCAGTGAGGCAGCACATAATCCTGTTTGAGAAAAGAAATCAGGTATTTCTCGAGTAACTAGGGATGAGCAGCACACTTCCCTTACATGGAAAGGGTTCTTCTGAGATATTTTGGTTTATTCAATTTTTATTTGTTCTAGGTCCAGTTGAACAAATGAGGCTCGAGAAAGGTGATAGCTCCAGAATAAGGCTTTGATTGCGTTGCACCTCCGTGGTGAGAACAGTTAGTGGGGCTGAACACAGCCGGGCTGGTAACTGATGTGCTGATGAGGTGGATGGATGAGGAAAAGCACAGCTTGCACTTTCATTGTCTTCCTCCTATCCCCTCTGCTCGGATTTGCTTGTTATTGATCCTGTTCTGCAAACATTTGGCTCCTGCAGAACAGGAGCCTTTTGTTGAAGTGGTCTAGGACAGGAGTAAATATTGGTGTGCATTTGCTGAGCTTCTTTAGGCAACTTTCTGAAACAGCATCTGCTTTCAGAAGAGGGAAAGTGAGCAGACATTCATTATTTGTAATATGTGTAGGGTATTATGCTAAGCCATAGATACACCTTCTCCTAAGTGTGTGGAAATGGTTTTGCATAGTCAGAGCTTAAACACTGTCTTCTAGTATTCTGTTTTCTAGTATCCGTTCTTCCCTGTCTGGTGTCTTACGTGGGCAGTGCACACACTCCTGCTGAGCCCGGGTGAGCCTTTGGATCAGCTGCAGGCTGGGGCTGTGCTTTATCCTGCAGCTTTCTGTCTGTGTGACTGTGCTCCCCCAGCTCTGCCGGCAGGATTGGAACCAGGGCTCTCCTGAGCCTGTGTAGCGTTAACTGATCCGGCCTGACAGTGAGTGTGAGGGGGGCATTTTGTTAATGAGCCCTTCTCAAAGGGATCTGTCTCTTCAGTGCCAGGGAAGTCTTTGCTTCCATGAGGGTATTGGCTTTCATCTAGCTGTAAAAGAGATGCCACATCAATTGAAACCGGGCTGGTTACCTGTTGTGACCTGATCCTCCTGCCACCCCCCCCCAAAACCGAGAGTCCGTCCAGCAGCGATTTGTGAACTCTTTCTGCACCTGCTGTGCTGCAGATCACCACGACTCAGCACTGCACCCAAATGCTGCCTGGGGTTCCTGGGGGGTGGCTGTGGGAGGCAGATTAATTTATTTTGTATAGCCAAGGCTGGGAAGTGAAGAATCATGATGTCTGGTCTGTATAATGAGAGCAGGGTTCTGTGGCTCTGAAAATGGTGGCTGGGCAGCCAGAGGAAACACGTCAGGTATGGCTGTTACCAGTCCTCCATGAAACTTGATTGCCATGGTTTGTTACTCTGTAATGAGAATAGCAAATCATCGAGGAAAAGATTAGTGGTTTCTAATCTATAAAAGATTAGCATGGAGGAGCATGAAATCTTCCTTTCTTTTGGTCATGGTGACTGGCAAAGGGTAGCTTGCTAAATACTTGCAGCAGTAGTTGTGTTCCTGTCTCAGCTGATGTGACCCCTGCTGCAATGCCACAGCTCTAGTGAGGAGGGAAAGGAAGAAGTTGTATCTCCTGTGATAAAATTCTGACATGATAACATTCAACAATCTCTTCAGTGAGAGCTGTGTGGAACAACCATGTGATGCTTTTATCATTTGGGCCGAGGCACTGAAACCATACCTGTGCTGTCAGCCAGTGTCCCACACCTGTCAAACCTAAAGCCTGTCCTAGGTTCCAGAATGCATGGTAAGTAACAAAGGTGCTGCTTGGCATTGGGGGCTGCAGCCTTGTCCTGTTGCTGGCAGAGATTAAGGAAACAGCCAGTTAGGCCCATTCCCAGTATCCAGCCTCTCTGGGACTCTGTTCCTCTTGCCTCATTGCCCAGGGTGGGGTTCTGAGCCTTAAGCTGCAAACTTGTCCTGCCCAGATTTGTTTAATTACATAGCAAAGGACTGACTGCTTGCTGGCTCCACCTCCTACCTTCGTTTTGCTATGGGTGTGTTTCACATTAGATACCAGTGCTTATTTCCGGATGGAAGCAAAAAAACCCAAATGCTGTGAGGTTGAATCAAACCATGGAGAAGTAGAAGAGAGGTAAAGGAAAGACAAATGCACATAATCCCCTGGAGCCCACCTAAACAGAGTTGAAGTTGTGTTGCTTTTGCAGAAATTTTAGATTTTCTTAGGGAGAAAAAGGGGTGGTTGAAGGTGAAATTGAAGAGGGGCGAGGAAGGCAAGGTGTTGTGCCTAAAAACAAATAAATAACTAACCCAGCTGGTTGGAGAGAACTTAGACAGAAAGCCAGGTGTTGAAGTCCTGGTGGAGCAGTCTCCAGCATTGCTGTCTGCATCCCAAGTGCAGGTCTGGTCACAGCTCCCTGTTGGAAGATGTAATCACTTGTGGAGCACACACTGGTACAGGCATGCATGCAGAAGTTGGATAAGTCTGAGGGATCCAATCTGCCTGTGCTGAGCCAGATGTTCCTGCCACAAGACGATAGAAATCTTTGCTGTTAGTCTCCACTTGCTCTTTTCTCCCTCCCACTCACCCCCTTGCTCATTCAGCGAGGGGTATTTACTGCAGATGAAGCCAAAGGCTGGTGGTTGGAGGCAGAATGCACTGCCATGCCCTCTGGGTCTCCTGCATACCATGAGCAGGGTGTAACCACGGCAGTACCCCCAGGCTGGGGCTGCAGTGATGGATGTACCACCTACAGCAGCCTTGACTTACTGCTCCCTCTGCTCCAGACAAAATTGGCAGGGCCTGTTGCACGTGCTGGAGTTCTTTCCCATCACTTGGAGGGGGGTCAGGATTTGATGCTCCTCAGCTGGGAGAACAAACACTGTATAAGCCAAATATGTTGGAAGGAGCAATCTTCCTGAGGGTAGGGTACGGCACTAAGTACTTCATGAGGTGTTTTCCCCTAAAACCAAAGGCTGCTTACAAGCAGCCTTACCCGGTTGCTTTGCAGTCTCTTGAGATGGAGCAAATAACTCAGTGTTGGAGCACAACCAGCTTCACATATCATCACGCTCATTACAACTGGTAGAGTTTACAAGGAATGTCTTTGGCACAAATAAGCTTTTGGGAAGCTTGTGAGAGGTGAAGTCAACAGTAGCTCTCATCTTAGCCTGGGAGCATGTAAAAAGTGCACCTCCAGTGCCACCAGTGACTCGAGTGCACTGAGTGCTGAGGGAGGATCCCCACCGACCTAAACCCCCACCCCAGGGTAGTAACTGGGACAGGTGTTGGGGTAAGAGGCAAAAGAAACTCTTCCACCTTTGGGGAAATGACAACATTGATCCTCGAGGTGTTTCTCCAAACTGGTTATTGGTGACTAACCCTGGTTATTGGTGACTAACCCGCCTGGGATCCGGCTCAGGAATGGCCAACACCAGACTTATTTTCCTTTTAAAGTCTGAGAACGTGCTGCCCAGGGCTAATGAATAATCTTTAGTGATGCAACTGCTGTCTGTGCCTTATCTCTGCATTGTGTCACACCTCTGTGCTGCTGAAGAGGCAGGATTACTGTGTGTTCAGGAAACCTGAACATTTGAGTTCTGCTTGTGATTGCTAAAAGGTATCTGCAGTAGAATTGCTGCATCTTTTTCCTTGTTTCTTTTTTTCTTTTTTTCTTTTTTTTTTTTTGGGGGGAGAGTTGTTTGTTTGTTGAGGAGATGAAGATAGAGGATTAATAATGGTTGCTTGGAAATCGGAGCTGACACTGATATGTGAAGGATTTTGAGACTCTGTGAAATTAGAGAAACAGTTTTGTTTAGGATTTTTTTCCATTGATTGCCTGTGGTGTTCATTTTCTCATGCACTATGATCAGAAGGGAGCAGTTGGTGAGGAGAAGTGGAGGACTTTTCTCAGAGTTAACTGGTGGGTGCAGTGAGTGTGTGGAGCTCAAGGGACAAACTGCTTTGAAAACTCTCCCTCAAATGCAGAGTGCTGCAGTTTACCTTTTGGGAGAGGTCTGCTTACAGAAGAATGGAAAAACTTTCCAGAAAGGTTGGTGCAAAACTGGCTTTGTGTTGCATAGGGAAGTGGATCCTGCCTCTCTGTGCCCCTTCCTAAACTGGCTGAGGAGACAAGTGCTCTGGCACAAGATTGTTGATGCTACAGAAACACCAAGTAGGAACACAGCAAAGCTGTCTCTGTGCTGGGCAACTCTGTGGCTGGAAACTTGCATCCAGGAAGAGAGAGAGAGATCAGAGGAGCAAAATATAAAGCAGAATTTATAAACCTACTGGTGTGTTTTAATGTGTGGGATTTGTTTTACACTTTGGAAACTTCTTTTCCTTTGTACTGGTTGATTCCACCTCTCCTTACAAACTTCAGGTTTGGGTGTAATTTTCAGCTGAAAGAGCATTGAGAAACAGTAGAGTTTAGTGCATCCATAGCTAGAAGAGCTGCTGCTGAGTGTCTGTGTTCTCCACGCAGGACAGGACCTCTTTTGTTGATTTGTGACTCGTTGCCAAGTGGAACTTTGTTCCTTTGTTTTCTTCAAGGTGCTCTGAATGTCAGGATCCCCTCACTAACTGGTACTATGAGAAGGATGGGAAGCTGTACTGTCACAAAGACTACTGGGGGAAGTTTGGGGAATCTTGCCATGGCTGCTCTCTGCTGATGACTGGACCTGTGATGGTAAGGACGGAAGGATTCCTGCCTGAACTCCTCAAACTTAGTTAGGTGTTGTCCTAGGTATAAAGATAACCAAATAAACTGAAGGTAACAGTCTCCTTGCTTCTCTAATCAAAGAATAGGAACAGAACCTGTGTGTGCATCTTCTAATAAAAATTAATTTTGAATGGGGGAGCTGTGAGGATCTGAAGCATATGAACAAAGAAAGTAAAGTGCTGAAATGCACAGGCCTGAGAAGCAGAAAAGTGATTTGGGGGACATGTGTTCAGTTGCTGTAGTACAGTGAATGCCTCAGTGTTTGTTGCACAGGGTGATTTTCCACTGCACTGTGGAATCAAACCTCTCAGCTCAGGATAAGCAGCAGGTTCTGGTTTTGGGGAATGTTGCCATCCAAGTCCCACCTGGGCTGCAGCCAGAGTGGTTTTTCAGGCTGATGATGTCTTGAAATAGTGTTAGCCCCAATTACTTTAGGGCTTGAAGTTGCTTTTGAAGCATTGAACTCTGCCTGCACAATATGGGGCTCACCTAAATGTTCCCCTCCTGCCACAACCTTGCAAATATTTAACCTATAAAACTGTCAAGAATGAAACATGACCGTTATTTTTCTAGGGCCTAAATAAAAGCAGTGTGGTACTTAGTGATACCATTGCTACCTCAAAGGGAAGCACTGAGGAATGTGCAGACAATTTCTCATTGCCTGCAGAAGTCTTTGCAGAATACTGTCAATAAGGAAACTTCTCATAAGGAAAACAGAAAAACAGATCAATGAGTAAAAATATTCTTTAAAGGTATTTTTTTGTCTCAGTCTCAGTTTGCTCTTTCTCTGTCAGCTGGCTGGTAAGGCATCTGAATTTGTGCATTGCCTGTCTGCCAAAAAAAAAAGCCCTTTCAGCTTTATTAATTCAGGCGTAACATTAGTTATCTTGCCAAGAGCAACTGAACAGGAAGGTTTAATACCTTGTTTACTAGTCTCCAGCAGACTATCAACTATTTTTGATAGCTGAGCAGCTGCCAAATATAGCAGAGGTCCCTGGGACACAAGCTTTGCTCTGCGTGCTGACATGTTTGTTTTGGAGTTCTGCAAACAAGGTGCCAAGGATGGGGTTCAGGAAAGACAGAATGGACTAATAAAATTCTCCAGTAAAAACCTGCTACTTGACTTTGAGCTGTGAATGATCTCGTTAATTAGAGAGGAAAGCAGAAGCTGCATCTGCTGATGGATTTCGGCCCTGCTTAAGTTACTCCCTTTTCTGTCTGTAGGTGGCTGGCGAATACAAGTATCACCCCGAGTGCTTCGCTTGTATGAGCTGCAAAGTGATCATCGAGGATGGGGACACTTATGCACTGGTGCAACATTCCACTCTCTACTGGTAAGAGGAGCTGCTCCCCGCTGTGGGTAAGCCCTGTTCAGCCAAATGCTACTCTAAGGAATGCCAGGAAGCTGCCTTTTGAGGGAGGGAAGAAGGAATGGTGTAAGCACTCAAAGCTGTGGCTTGTGGTCAGTGAGAGGACTAAGCTGTGAGTTTGGCAGGGAGGGACAGGACACTGCCATGATGACTTTCTTTGCTTCTTTCAGTGGGAAATGCCATAACCAGATCGTGCTGACACCCATGATAGAAAAGCACTCCACAGAGTCCCTGCGGGAGCAGCTGCCCTACACACTGACCCTCATCTCCATGCCTGCGGCCACGGATGGCAAGAGGGGCTTCTCTGTGTCTGTGGAGGGGGGCTGCTCCAGCTATGCCACTGGTGTCCAGGTGAAAGAGTGAGTATGCCCAGGCTGTGTGCAATATACGTGTCTGTGCAGGGGGAGCTGGTACAGATCCTGCAGCACTGCTGTCCCGAGGGGATCTCAGCATCGTAGGGACGTCTGTCACCTGTGTTTGGTCTCCATTTCAGTCTCTTTCATCCACCTTAACTGATAATTTTATCTCTCAGTGCTGTCTCCTTCACTGGACACAAGACATTTGGAGGATTGTAATGGACTAACAATTTTGCCATTGGTCATGGAGAGCTCTCTCCAAACCAGCTCAGACCTAAGCACTCGGTCTAGTGGGAGCTCCCTGTGCTGGTAGATTAGTATTGTTTTATTGCAAAACACCAATATGAAGGGAAGCTTTTTTTTTTATAATTTTGGCTAAACTGAGTTCTCACACACACTGTAATTCCCATGTTTAGAGTTAACAGGATGCACATCAGCCCAGATGTCCGAAACGCCATCCACCCTGCGGATCGGATCCTGGAGATCAACGGAGCTCCCATTCGCACCTTACAGGTGGAGGAGGTGGGTGGAGTTCTGTCCTGAAGCCTCCTTCTCCTCTGCCTTCCTACACCTTCTCTGTTTCCTGACACTGTTCTCCCGCCCTACACACAGTGTGTACAGCTCTAGTACTCATGCTGACAGTAGGAATAAACATGAGGACAAGCTTTGCCTTCCAGCTGGAGAGGAAAATGTAACAGATGGAAATGCAATTAGGATGCAGGAATGATTTTGTGGCATTCAAATGTAAAGGGAGGCAAAAAGAAAAGTCCAGGGCTGTGAGAGAGGACAGAGAGGCTGTGAAGACTTTCCCATGTACTGCTAGTGAAGTGCACTCTTCTGAGCCTTTGAGAGGCAACTGCTAATTCACAAGGGCCCAGCTGATCATAGGGGGAAGTTTTTGTTGGTGCTGAAGAGAACACAAGGAGCACAAAACATCTCACAGATAAATCTCTGTGTAGCTTTTTCAAAGCTGTTTTTTGCAGCACTGTTCAAAGTGGAAACCTGTGTAGTTTTTGAACACTTATCAGAAAAAGAAAATCATTTGATAGAGTCATAGAATACCAGGTTGGAAGGGACCTCAAGGATCATCTGGTCCAATCTTTCTTGGCAAAAGGACATTCTAGAGAGGATGGCTCAGCACCCTGTCCAGCTGAAACGTAAAAGTGTCCAATGTTGTGGAATTCGCCACTTCCCTGGGGAGATTATTCCAAGGGCTGATTGTTCTCTTTGTGAAAAACTGTCCTTTTGTGTCTAATTGGAATCTCCCCAGGATTAACTTGTACCAGTTACCCCTTGTATTTTCCACGTAACTCCTTGTAAAAAGGGAGTCTCCATCTTCTTTGTAGCCACTCTTTAAACACTGGAACATGATGATAAGGTCTCCCCTCAGCCTTCTTTTCTCAAGGCTGAACAAACCCCATTCTCTCAGCCTTTTCTCACGTGGCAGTGTCACAGTCCTTTGATTATCTTTGTGGCCCTTCTTTGGACCCTTTCCAGCCTGTCCACATCTTTTCTGTGTAGGTTACTTGGAGCTGACCAGAAAGAGCTGGGCAGCATTAGGAGCTTCTGTGCTGCTGGTCTGATTTGTCTGGCAGACAACTGTGGTGCACACAACTAAACCACAACTATGGAGTGACCTCACTGAACTCGCTCCTCTGATTCCTGAGGGGCACTCTCTGTGTCTCCTCTGCCTCCTGTTGTTTGTGTTCCTCCTGTCTGCTGCAGTGCTGTCCTTTGGTTTGACTTCAGGTGGAGGAATTGATTCGCAAGACCAGCCAGACCCTTCAGCTGCTGATCGAGCACGACCCCGTCTCGCAGCGCCTGGACAGGCTTCGCCTGGACTCCCGCCTGCCCACCCACATAAAGCCACCCATCTCCCCACGCTCCCTCTCTCCACTGGACATCAAGGAGAACCTGGAAGGAACACTCCGACGGCGCTCCCTCAGGTGAAGACTTGGAAGCACTGCCTCTGGCCTGGCTTGGATTTGCCCTGTGCTCCCTGGCTGGGCAGCTCTGTGCCCAGGCCCTGGGACTGCCATGACTGTGGGGACATGGCTTATCTCTGATGTGGGCAGTGGGAGAAATCATTGGAGAAGCCATGGACAGCTTTGGGTTCTGCTGTTGGTGTGTCCTCTCTCCGTTCTCTTTCAGGATGACAAACTTTCCTTCATAGAATTAAGGAGCTCTACTGTTAACAGAGAAAAGCTACTAAGTTTCACAGTTAGAAAACGTAAAGTTCAGATTTTTACCAGCCTTAAATGGCTGGGGAAGGATGTGTCCTTTAGGGGGAATCTGACTGAGACCTTGTCTTCCTAGAGTAGGGCACTCAGGTGCTCATTTAGTCATTTACCAGTGTTTTAATCTTTGTTTAGAGATAGCAAGTGCTGTGTCTTCACATCTTCCTTCCCCTTTTCCCAGAGCTCCATCTCTGACTGCCAGTGCAGGAGGTGTGTTGTTGTCAGGCAGCTCTGACTCAGAATCTGCTCTGGGTCCATAAAGAGCTTCCACAGTGCTGGGAGAGCATCTGGCTTTGGGGATGTTAAGAGCACTGAAGGACACATAGAAACTGGTCCCTTAGGAGCGAATGATGGGATGTGTTGGACCAGACATTCCCCAGCAGCTTCCCTGACCTTCCTGTCTTTGTTTTCTAGGCGAAGTAACAGCATCTCCAAGTCTCCTGGCCCCAGCTCTCCGAAGGAGCCGCTCCTGCTGAGCCGTGACATCAGTCGTTCTGAATCCCTGCGCTCCTCTTCCAGCTGCTCCCAGCAAATCTTCCGGCCCTGTGACCTGATTCATGGCGAAGTTCTAGGAAAAGGATTTTTTGGACAGGCTATCAAGGTGAGAAGGTCCCCAGACATTCATCATTTACTTTGATTACAGCAGTGCCTGCCTGTCTCAGGATCCTTCACCACTGTCTCAGTGGTGTTTGCCTTGCTGAGAGTGATTGGTCTTGGATCTTCCCTGGTTTGCTCTGAGATCCACTTCTGTTTCATTCCCTGAGTGTCTCTGGCTGCAGATGGTTTTGACTTTGTCTCCTCTGAGTGTCAACCTTGGCCACACATGCTCATCTCCTGAGTTAGATTTAGTTCTCCAGAGTGCCTGTGTCACAGCAGCTGCCTGGCTGAGGGGGACAGAATGGGTGACAGGCTACACCTCTTCTTACAAGCATCTTCCTTATGCAGAGGTGCATTCAGCTCCCCTGAGCATTTCTCACCCACCCTCAGTGTGGCAGGCTTGGGCTTTGTGAGGCTGATGTCGTGACCACCTCTGAACTCACGGCAGAGCCTACATATCTTGTCAGTGTGAGGGTAGTGGTCAGGTCTTGCATGACTCCCACAGCTAAAATCTCCATCAGTAGCAGTTCTCTTTCATTTAAGCTCTGGGGTCTTGACAGGGGATGCTCCAGCAATTCCTGTCCCAACATGCCTGGCACCAGGGGGCAGCTTCTCTGCCTTGTTAAGGTGCTGTGAGCTCCTCAGGACTGAGATTGCACACACCATGATATGGGACTTCTCTCCTTACATGCACAAGGGTATAACCTTGAGGTGTCCAGCCACCATGTGCATCTCATGCTTCCACGGGAGGTGATGTGCCAGTTCTACAATCCCACTGCTTTTGATCCATACTAATGAGCATATTTCTCTTCTCCTCTGCTCATAGAGAAATAACAGGTGCAGGTAAGTGGAACTTTTGCTCTGTCGCATGTTTTTGTCACCTGTGTCCCCACAGTTACTGGCACAAAGGCATTTCTTTTCTGTTCAAATTGCCCCATGGCCATCCTGCTCAGGTGCATGCTCTGGGAGTTAAAACTGCCCCCCTGGAGGTTCATGATGACACTTGTTTCAGTTTTGCTGCTATGTCAGCTTAAGAATTCCACTTAGCCTTGTCTTTGTCTCTTCACTGCCCTTTTTCTTTGGGTTTTAGATGTCTCTGGCTTTCATGTCCCTGGCTGAAATGTGTGGTGTTCCCTGGCTCACTGCCTGTGTATGGATGCTTGATTTCAGATGGGAGCAGAAGAATATTGTACTCTTGCTTCTGTTGTGTTATTCCATGTTATTCCACACTCACATTCCACCTATACCAGCCTTGTTGTGTCCCATGGTTCCAAACAGAATTAGTGTTTGCAAGAGCTCATAAGCTTCCTAAATGCTGCAACAGGGTCTTGTGTTCTGGATTGCAGTTCTGGAGGTTTTCTGAAAGGCTTTTAATTTTAAAGGGTATGAGGCAAAAAAAGTGACACTTTTCTTAAGCTTCAGATTGGCTGGGTTTGATGCAGCAAGTACTGTAGCTGGTCAAATAGATCCCTCCTGTTCCTAGAGACAAGGTGGTTGTTTAGTTCCCTGGAGATCTTAGGGAGACAGAGCTGTCCAAGTTAAGCAACTGAAGGGGAGAGGATGTCCAGGAAAATGTGCTCATTGGAATTTGGACCCTTTCTACTCACTCAGGCACCTCATGCAAGCAAGGCTGAGCTGCTTAAAAGCCCTCTAGAACACAGCAAAATGCCAGGAACTAACTGGAGACAGGCAAACAGTTCTCAAGGAACTGGAAATGCTTTCCATGTCAAGAGCCAGGAAACTTTTTACCTTATTATTATGGTGGATCTTCTTGTGTTTGCCACCATCCGGGGGCATTCCTTGTAGGCAGCAGGACACTGCTCCAGAGGAGCAAGGTAAAATAACTGCTTCCTGCCTGAACAGCCTGTGCATCCCAGTTCTGCTTGCACGTGGATGAGTTTGAGATTCCCCATAAAACCTAAGCATGTGTAAGGTAGTTTTGGGTTCTTTGGTTTGGTTTCTGATGCAAGTGAACGTTGATTCTTGTGCTGATACAGAATGGAGTTGTTGGGGGTCTGTGTACCAGATGTGAGCACCACGCTGGGTAAATGCTTCCCAAAGGGAACTTGAGGATTGCACCAGTGTGGAACTGGTGCCTCCAGAGGCTTTGGCAGCCTGTGTGCATGCTCAGCACTGTGCTACCCAGAAGAGGCTTCAGCTCTGGTTCTTGCCATGATCCTTTGTCAGCTTTAGGTAGTTTCTCTTTCACAAACAGAATCTGCTGAATTCCAAAAGGAGAAATTTCATGCAGGTTTGAGCAGATCCCTGGCCTCTGAATTTTCTCCCACCTCTGTTCCTCCTCTCTGGATAGAGGGGAATGTTACCTTCTCTTTCAGAAGAGTTGCAGGAGCACTGGAATTGTGTATTCTTGAACCTTGCCTGTAGTTGTGGGTTTTCTTTCCATCAGGTGACTCACAAAGCAACGGGAAAGGTGATGGTGATGAAGGAGCTGATTCGCTGTGATGAGGAAACACAGAAGACTTTCTTGACAGAGGTAGGAGTAAGACTTCAAAAAGCTTCTGAGCCTGTAGTGTAGTGGAACTCTTTTCCATCTTCTTCAGAGAGAGATCCTGCCAGCAACCTGGCAGGAATCAAGGGGCTGAGGTGGGAGACATTGCAGGGGGAAAAACTGCCATGAGCTGAATGTTTGCTGCAGTGAATTGTGACTCACACTGAGCAATAGACGTGGCTTCAGTTCCCAGTTCATTAATTTTTCAGTGATAAAAAGCAGCCCAAGTCTGAGGGAAATTGAGCTGTGCAGTACATAAAGGATTTATCCCTTGAGTCTTGTGCATAAATACAAAGCATGAGAGCCAATATCTATAAGATATTTGAGACTCCCACTGTATGCTAAACTATCTTCTTGGTGGTGCCTACGATGTTTTTCAAAGTCAGATTTAGCTTAAAGGCAGCTCCCTAAGCACCTGACACTGCTGTTCCAGCCCTGACACCTGCAGTACACAACTGAGAGCTGCCCTGGAGAGCTCCTGGCTCTAAAAAGTTGAGAGTACCCAACTCAAGGGTGCTCTCCTTAATGACTAAGATCAGGTTAAATGCACAGTGTGAAAATGAAGAGGCAACACTTAACTGACTGCCTTGAGGTTGGGGTTTGAGTGTTCTCTGTGATCTCTGGAGGGGACCTTCAGCACTGGAGAGCTTGTCACCACAGAGCAACCTGTTGGGACTTTGTTCCATTCACTCCTTGGGGTGGGATGTCTCTGTCTCCAGGTGAAAGTGATGCGCAGCCTGGACCACCCCAACGTGCTCAAGTTCATTGGGGTGCTGTACAAGGACAAGAAGCTGAACCTGCTCACTGAGTACATCGAGGGGGGCACACTGAAGGACTTCCTCCGCAGTGCAGTGAGTTGGGATTCCTGGGAGAGCTGTACTCCAGGAGCCTCACTGGGGGGTTGGTTGTACCAGGCTGATCTGCTTGTGGTAAAGCTGCTTCTTAGCTGTGGGTGGGCCTGAGGCCGGAAACCTGTTCTTTCCGGGGCTGTATGGTGTCTGTGACTGCTGTAAGAGCCCCTGCTGTGGAGGCATTGCTGTCACCAGCTGGCTGGTAAGATAGTACTGACCACTGAGGACTTATCTTTCAGGACCCGTTTCCTTGGCAGCAGAAGGTCAGCTTTGCCAAAGGGATTGCCTCTGGAATGGTGAGTTGGGCTGTTCCTTTGTCACAGGGCAAACCCCCGGGGTCAGGGTGAGCAGCTTCAGCAGGGTTGGTGTATGAGGGGCTATGGACCTTGCCTGACCACTGGCATCAGGTTCTCGAGTCTGTAAAGCTGAGGGGATGTGCCAGCCTGGGAACCCCTAACACCAGCTTTTCTCCCTCTGTTCCAGGCTTACTTGCACTCCATGTGCATCATTCACAGAGACCTGAATTCACACAATTGCCTGATCAAGTTGGTGAGCTACACCTCTGTTCCCACAGCTAGCTGCTTCTCTCCTTGGCATCTTCCTCCCTTGGTTTTCTCTGCTTGATGCTTCCTCTTTTGTCAGGGTGGAACTGATTTCAGAGAGGCTTCTAGTGCCCTAAACAAGGGAGCTTCACCTTGACACAGGGTTTTCCAGGCTGATCTGGCTTTCACTGTTTCTGTGTTCTGTTGTCTTGCCCCCTTTCCCCTGGTAGCAGCTCCTGTAACAGTCATCAGTTAGTACAGCTCTGTTCCTTATCTCCACTATGAGATGTTCTCTACAGCTGCTTCTGTTCTTTTAACCACTTGATGACTTTTTTTATTGGCACTCAGGATTCAGACAAATGTGTGGGGTGTGCACATGTGTGTGTTCTCTCTTTTTGAAATGCTGGGTCACAGGAGTTTTATGTGGCTTCATTCCCTCCAACCTTGCCCTTGTTCACTTGGCTGGGATAGGAGATTAGCATGTGGGTGAGAAAAACAACCAAGGGTGAAAGCCCAAGTTAATTCTTGGCCAGGTAGAAGAGGAAGCTCTGAAAGGTCCAGGTTTGCCCTGGCAAGTGTAGCCAAATTGAAGGGATAAGTGTTAATGACTACATGGGAAATAAAGCAATGAAGGGAGGAAATGATGGGTTGGGATTGTGAATTGGGTACCTTACACCTGTCTACACATCTTGTATGTTCATCTGGCTGCAGAAGAGCTGGAATAGCTGCCCTTACAGTGTAGTTGGAAGCGAACAGGAATTGCAGCCTCTTTGCTCCTGAGAGGAGCTGAGTGTAATCAGTGGGCTGTACTCAATCCCTTGTGCAGGATAAGACAGTGGTGGTGGCCGACTTCGGTCTGTCTCGGCTGATTGTGGAGGAAAGGAAAAAGCCCACTCTGGAGAAACCCTCGGCCAAGAAGAGAACCCTGCGCAAGAGCGACAGGAAGAAGCGCTACACGGTGGTGGGGAACCCGTACTGGATGGCCCCAGAGATGCTCAATGGTAAGATCCCAGAGCAGGAGCAGGTGAGGAGACAGCTGTGACAGGGTACAGGGATGACAGGATTACTGAAAGCTTCTGGCCCCAGTAACAATCAAACCTATTAGAGCCTGTGATTTTAGACCTGCTAATGTGGAAGCTTATTTATACACAGAGGTGCTGTAGCTGCAGTACCTGACCTGGTAAACCTTTGGGCCAGCCCAGGTAATGTTTCTGGCTTGACAACAGGATTCTTTAGGAGGGCAGCGGATGTAAGCTTCCTATAATCCAGATAACAAAGAAAACAAAAGAGGCCTGAGATAAGACTGAACCTGAGATCAATTGCTGTTACAGTTTCATGTTTTGGAACTGCCCTGGAAACAGGGCATCATTAAACTCCAGGATGAGGTTGTTGTGTAGAACCAGGGAGAAGCCATCTGCTGCCAGGTTTGCAGAAGCCTCAGGATTGAGGTGGGAGTTGTCCAAGTGCAGGGAAATCAGGGTTTTGGCACACGGCCCTCAGCTGCATTAAGGTTGAACAGTGACCCTTAGGAAAAGCTGCTCCTGCAGGAGTGGAGGTGAGGGAATGCAATGGACACAATTTCCTCCTGATGAGCAGGTCTGTCTGATCAGGCTGAGCAGTTTGGCTGGCTGGGGTATCAGCACTGTCCAGCATAGTCCAGCAGGGAAGGGACGACTGGGCTCTTCTCCCTCAGCTCAGTTCTTCTCCCTGTTGCTTTCTTGTGCGCTGTTTTGTTCACCTTCTCTCAAGGCCTGAAAGCCTTGGAGAGCCCGGGAGTCTGGGGCTGTTTCTCAGAGCCTGTTTCAGTCCTGGCATTTGTCAGGAGAACAGCAAGAGCATAGTCTGACATCACCTCTGTTTACCAGATACTGGCTTGGGAGGGGTGTGTCTGTAAGCAGAGCATGGCAGGCTGGAGCCTGCCTGCTTTCCCGCGATCAAAGTGCTGCCGGTGTGTAATTTATTATCCCTGCAGTCACTGCAGAGGGACTCGGCACTCGCTGCCTGCTGCGGAAGCCGAGCACTGACTGTGCACTGTGGAGATGCATTAGAACAGCAGTCAGGGGGAATGGACAAAAGCTTCCCACAGTTATCCTTAGCATTTGCTCAGAGCTGATACACAGGTCTGTACAACACACTTCCCCCTGTTGTCCTGTAATTCCCCAGGATAAGAAAGAAGCAGGGTTAAAATCTGCGATGGCAGTGTATGGGAAGGTGCAGTTGGTATGTACATATCTTGGGGTGACTCACCCTGCTCAGAGTTAAGCCTTTGCTTTGTCACCTATTTTAGGGCCCTCCAGGGAATAGGCTTAGATAAACTTTGAACTGGCAGCTCCTGGAATAGCTGGGTGGGCAACTGTCTCTTACAGAGCTGACTGTCTTATGTTTCCTGCAGGACAGAGCTACGATGAGATGGTGGACATCTTTTCATTTGGGATTGTTCTCTGTGAGGTAAGAAAAGGATGTGACATGGCATTTTTCATGGCCCTTTTCCCCACTGCCATCTCCTTGCACACATGGTATCAGTGAGGTCTCTGTGTTCTGAGTGTGCAGTCTGTGACATAACAGTACATTATCAGTGAATTAGACTGGGAGAACAAGTGTACCCTGCCTCTGATTCCTCAAGGGAGAGAACTGTCTTGTAGTTTTTTGGTCCCAATTTCTTCCTGGACTGAAAGAAGTGCAGAGGTTCCTCCTGGACTGAGAGAAGCTGTAAAAAGGTCATCAAGTTTTGACTGAGCCCTGGTATCCATTTGAAAGTATTCCCCAGAACTGTGATACTTTTTTTCTTTTTCTACTGCCTCATTGAAAGAACAATCATCTGCATAATCTCAGCAAATTCAGGGCCTCCACTGGGGATGGTACTTCACTTCAAAGGAAGGGAAGCAGAAACCTCTTTGCAGGTCGATTAATGAAGCTGCCCCCTGAAGTCTGTGGGCTTAGTTTATCTCTGAGCCAATGCACATTCTGACTGTTCCATCAGGTTTTCTGTCTGCAGAACAATAAGCACCACTTGAAAGCCACAAGGTATTTTCAATTTAAAAGGTGTGTATGGCAGTGGAAATACAGATGAAAGGCAGGGTGTTATGTGTGACACAGCAGTTACAGGAACACCAGGGGATGCCAGCACAGTTTCATCTTCAGCGTTTGGATGAAGGGGACAAAGCAAATGTCTGTGCATAAATCTTTGTGGCCTCATCTGGAGCTCTGTTTACACTGGGCCCTCCTCTCAGAGAATGTTGTGGTTGTGAGTGATAGATTTAGGAACTTGAAAAATCTGTATGTGGGATTAAAACAATTGTCTCATTCAGGAAAAAAAAGACAAATAAAGGGGTAGGAGCACATGAACATTTTCTTTGTCCCCAAAAGAACAATACTAAAAAAAAAAAGCCCTACACTCAGATAAGGAAATAACCCTGCCAAAACACATACTGGGTGTGCCACTGTCTTGTTACAGGATGTGGTTGCCCTGCTGTGAGTTATTGGCATAGAAAAGCCTGAGTGAGTATAAATAACACCCTTTTTGTGATAGCAGATGAGGCTTTAAACCTAATACTCTGTCCATGTGAAAGTTTGTATTGACACTGACCTTGTGAGTCCAGATCACCCCAGAGCTCTGCTCTGGGCTCCTTCCCTCTAGTACACTGTGAGTGCCCTCGTGCTGGAGGTGGTGAGTTCTGGGGGGTGGGATGGTGGTGCAGGTTCTGTTGATCACCTGCAGTCATGAGGGGCTGCATCACCCCAGCAGTGAGACTCCCTGGAGGGGCACATCATCCTGTGTCTTCTGGCAGAGAGACCCTGGGCAGAAGGAGAAGGGGTCTGGGCCTCCAGTGGCTCCACTGAAAAGGAGGAACAATGTTTCTGTTCTTTGCCTTCCACCGTAATAGTTTGAAGGAGCCCCTGCTTGATGCTGAAGTTCTCTGTTAACACTCTGGACCTGTTGCAGTACTGAAGTGCTTCTCTCATTTTTCCCTAGATCATAGGCCAGGTTTATGCTGACCCAGACTGTCTCCCACGCACACTGGATTTTGGCCTTAATGTCAAGCTGTTCTGGGAGAAGTTTGTTCCTGCTGACTGTCCTCCAGCCTTTTTCCCTCTGGCTGCTATTTGCTGCAGACTGGAGCCAGAGAGCAGGTAGGTTTGGGGTCTGGAGGGCTCCTCCTCCTTGTAAGCCTACAGGATTGTGTTTGTATCCCCATGGTGGAAGGACTGCTCTGCACAGAGGGCAGTTCCAGCCTTCTGTGGGAATGCTCAAAGGTGTCCCTGTGTGGAGAGAATTAAGACTCATCAGTTTGGCAGACAGGCCACTGCATGTGGTGGAGATCTCTCAAACAATTCCAAGACAGAGAGCATAGAGGAGGAGCAGTGATTGTTTGGGGCTCCTCAGGTACCAAAAGTAGGGGCAGGCCTTGGCAGCAAGGTGAATACTTCAACTGATTTCAGTTGTGAAACTTGTAGATTCAGAACAGTGTTGATGCCAAGTGGGTTCCAAAGAGCCAGAGCCTGATCACTGGCTGTAAAAATGGGGCTTTGCAGTCTTGGAAGCTGAATGGGGAGGGAATCATGTCCCTGCACACAGCTTAGTACATGGCAGAGTGGTCTGGAAGATCAATGGGCTCAGCCTTTCCAGATGCTGTTATTCTTCCTCTTCTCCACTCACATTTCCTCACTGCTGCTTCTAGGCCCCCTTTTTCCAAGCTGGAAGATTCCTTTGAAGCTCTCTCTCTCTACCTTGGAGAACTTGCCATCCCCCTTCCCTCTGAGCTGGAGGAGCTGGACCACAATGTGAGTGTGCAGTATGGACTGAACCGGGACAAGCTACCTGAGAACACCACCTAGTCCGCTCTTCCTGCTGCCTGCATCACTTCCATTGGAGCTGGGATGAGTGTCAGGGAGGGAGATGCACTTCAGCCACTTCCAGGGCATTAACGGGGCACCACGCTGTGCATTTGCTGCATTGCCTCTCTCTCCCCACCCAGTGCCCCTCCTCTTGGACATCCTGATTCACTGTGGATTTCTGGCGTGTTTCAGAAGCAAAAAGGGCTGTTTCCTGCCAACTGCACCTAGGAAAGCTGCTCAACACTATTTTTCTGGCTTGAGAAATGTTTCTCTGGCCTTTTCAGGCTTCTTTACTGTGGTGCCTTAGAACTTGGCTGCAAGCTGTGAAGCCACCCTGGCCTGTCTGCCAGGGGTGGAATTGCTATAGGAGACTCTCCTGGGTAAGGACCAGCACTTCTGGAACTGCTTCTCCCACTGATTGCCCTGCTCAGAAAGCTGGGAAAATTGGACATCCAGCAAAATGCCCCACCAGGACAGCACATGTGTATGTTTGTGCATGTGTTTCCCAGAATAACTCACTGAGATGCTGACCTCCCACGTGCATCGGGGAGAGAGTGAAAAGCCCCAGGAACTGGGCAGCTCTCCTGAAATACTTTGTCTCTGGGGAAGCACGTATGAATTTTTGTTTTGGTTTTGTGGTTTTCTTCCCTGTCTCAGAATACCTCCAAAAGCCTGCCTAGAAACACTAAGACTGAGCTCTGCTTGCCCCTCCTGATGGTGAATGAGGCTGGCAGCAAATGAGCCACTGGGGCATCTTCAGACCCCACGCCTGCAGTGATTTTGCCCGCCCCAAACTTTAACCCAGGTGAAGGTGTTTGAACCTGAACATGTAGAACCGCACTAGGGACTGGCTGGGGACATTCCTGGAGTGCTGAAGCTGCTTGAGCTCCCGGCCTGTGGACGTGAGGTGACAGAAAGGGCGGCAGAAGGTGCTCGTCCGAAAGCCAAAGGTTTGAAGTGACTCAGACCTTGTGCATGGACAACAGCAACGGGGGACTTTCCCAAGGTTACTTAAAGGATGGACTTGTCATGAACAGAGAGTGCTGGAGAATGTCCCATCCTCCCTGGAGTGGCAGCTGGAGAACAAGTAATTCAGTTGCCATTACCTCATCCTTTCCTGCAGACTGTGCAAGTTGCTCCCTTTGAAGGTCCTTCTTGCAGCTGCTGCTGCAGCACCTGAACTGATTCTCCAAGCAGAAACTTTCCTCAGGGTCATTCCCTGCTTTGGGGGAGAAAAAAGGGCTTGGAGTCATTGGGAGGTAGGTGGGGGTGTATTTTCTTCCAGTACTTCTCTTCCTCCCTTAGTGGGAGAGGAAATAAAGCTACTGCTGCAGTAGCTCATGTGGTTGGCAGAACTGACCCAAAAGCTGGATCAAGTCCTGCTCTTAACTGGATTTCTAGTGTGCTCCTTTTTCCCCCCTCCTCCCTTCAGCATTGAATGGTGGGGAATGGGTGTTAGTCTTTGCTGTTACTTTGATTTCCTCCCCCTACCCATGAGTTTAAAGTATTATGTAAAAAACATGGGACCAGCCATCACATGACAGCAGGTGTGCAAGGGGGGATTGTTTTTAGTCTATGTAGTGGTGTTTTAGAAACACTGGGGACTCCCTGTGCTGTGAGTCAGTGGAGGAGCCTCACTAAACTGGGTCCAGTGGATTCAGCATTATTAATAGGATTTGCCCTTTCATTCCCCCTCCCAGGCTGGTTTGTGAGGGGACTCTTGAAGGGGAGAGTCCTGGGTGATGTGTGGGGTGTGGGTGGGGTTCATGAACTGTGATTTGCACAGCTCCACGCTCTAAATTAAAAAGCAGTAAGTGAATGCTGTAAGAATGAGATTTTGTGGTCTCTGGGTTCAATAAAGCCGGAAGCTGTAACTTTCTCGAGTTTCATTTGTAGTCACAACATGGTAACATCAAAACTGCCCAGGTGAGGTACCATCTCAAACACCCAAGAACTGCAGAGTCACAGTGCAAGGGCTCTGTAGGACTATTTACCTGGAGAAGTTGTTCAGTTCTGTTCATTGGTTGGTTGGTTTTTAAGGGTGGACAGGAGCCAGCAGAACATGGAGCCTCCTTATGTTTTCCTTTTCTAGTGCAGGGATAAAAATACAGCCTGTTCTTGGAAACCTCTTATTCTGAAATATGTAGTCCAAGGGGCATTTGTTAAAACAACAACTGAACAAAAATGCTCTGTCAGTGCCTCCTGGAACGCGCTGTGCTCCGTCTCCATCGTGCTTCCCAAGGGAAGGAGCTGCTGCTGAGCAGCACCAAAGCAGAACTGACCCATGTCAGTCAGGAAGGGGCTGTAACCACGAGTGTCTTCCCACGGGCCAGACTGCTGAGTCACCAGCTGCTTTTCAGGAACTGTGTCCCAGTCCAAGACCAGCTGCTGGCAGCAAGGAGACAAGCTCCATGCCCCGTGTCTGCTGGTGAGGGAAGGCACTGCTTGTAGGGATTTACTTTTGGGCCTGGCAAACTGAAGTGGCATCTTCCTTTCTCCTCAGCTCCATCTGCAGCAAGCCGAAGGGTGCTGCTCTGGCAGGGCAATGCACAGATGAGCCACAGTCCACACAGGTCTACAGAGCATTTTTCTTTTAAGCTTTAATACAAGGTAGCACAGTCTGCACCTTCTCATAATGAGGTATTTAAAACATTTTACAAAGAAATGGTATTCAAAGGCATTTAAAAATAAAACATTTCCCTTTTCTGAATCAAACATTAACACTAAAACCCCTGCTGCCAAGTGCTGCTCCCTGTTAGGCCCACAGCTATAAAGCAGATGGCTAGAAAACTTACTTGAATGGCTTGAATCCCCTGAGGTGGGGATGGGTGTTTCCCTGAACTGGCCTTGCCTTGGTGCCACTTGGGAGACACTGCAGCAACCATCCCTTCCAAACCCCCGAAATGCTAATAAAAGTTGTTACAAAACCTCTCTAATAGGGCCACGCTCTGTAAGTAGTCTTGCTGCACAAGCTGAGTGTGTGTGGCAGAGGCTGGGCCAGGAGCCACGCCATGACTTCAGGATCTTACAAAACAACTGCCCTGTCCTGCCCTTGGAGCCAGAGCTGCTGCATTGTGATCTGGGTGACCACAGCTTGGCCACTCTGTCCAGCACTGGCTCTGTAGGAAGCCAAGGGAATTCCAGAGAGGATGTTATCTATCCTCAGTGTTTAACCTGTTTTAAGTAACTGAAGGGCAGTTTGTTTTCTTCACAACTATCTACTGCTGGCCCTTGGTCTCCTGATGTGTATAAGTGAGCAGGAGGCACATACAGACCACCTGGACACCTACAACTGTGGCTGTGCATGTAGCACCACAGGGGAATGGAGATGTGGCCTCAGCCCTGGAAGACCTGGATTTGTCAAGAGCTAGAGGAGAGCTTTTCCAAACTGACACTGGGGCTAAACACACTGCTCCTGGCCAAAGACATCCCTCAAATAAACTCTTCCTTGGAAAAAAAAAAAACCTGATCCAGTAGCAGGATTCTGGACAGCATTTCCAGCTCTCAGCTACTAAAGCAAAAAGGCAGGAACTATAATCAGAGTGTAATTATGTAGCTAAGTCTGACGTGAAGCTCCCCTCAGTCCCTGCAGTACTGCTCCCTCCTGGGGTTCCAGGCTGAAACTTAAGAAACAGTGCACACCATTAAATAGGAAAGGAACAGAAAAAGAGGAAGCCAAGACCACACTCTGGGCTATGGGATCTGTGGCCAGTCGTTAGCCTGGCTCATCCCCCCCAGCTCCTTGGCACACCATGGAGATAGGTGGGAGGAAGCAGCAGGGTCCACCACACCAGTCCCCAGGCAGTCCTGCGCTGAATGGTGCCCCTCCAACAGATGGTGATGAATAGCCCATTGCTCTGCTCCTCTGCGTCACCCTCAGCCGGCGTTCATCGAAAAGAAAACAAAACAGAAATGAACACACGCACCCCCTGCACTCACAGTGGGAAGCTGGAGGCTTTGCTCAGCTTGCATGTCCTGCCCGAGCCACTCAGGCCCCCGGAGTCCCCGCCTGCCCCATGAGGGGGCCGCTGCCCGTGTCCTCCCCGGGGGTCTGGGTGGTGTGCACCACGATGGTGTTCTCCTCCACCAGCTCGCACGCGGGGTTGGTGAAGGCGGACAGGGGCAGCGTGATGCGCTGCATCTCCCGCTCATAAACCTTCTGCTCGTGCTTCTCCTTCAGGTCTTTCCCCCTACATTAAAATAAAAAAAAAAACAAACGTGCATGGGGTGAGTGCCACTGCCTGGAAGCAGAGTCTCAGTAAAGGTGATAAAGAGCAGAGTCCCCTCTTCTCTACTGTAAGATAAACAGCTCTTTCAGCTACTTAAAAAGGGCCAGATATATTCCCTACTGTAAGCAGAGGACCCCAGCTGAGCATCTTTAAAAATCAAGCAGCCAAGTGAAGTCTGTCCCTCCCTCCAACTGGCTTATTCACTGACATTGCTGCTGCTAAATGATGACTATAAAGCCAGGCCTCCCCTCCAAACCACGGAGCTGCCATATGTTTCCTTATCCCTTACAGTCCTCCAGCACTCCTGGTGCAGGCCCAGGGGAGCAGTGAGACAGTGCAGAGCCCACTGCTGTGGAGAAGGGCTTCTGTAACCTGCTTCATCTGAAACAAATACTGGAGGTGGTGACAGCTTCTGCTTTTTGTTGCAGCAAATTAAGCTGTCCCTGAAAGTATTAAAGCTGACTTCAGAGCTGGCCCTGCCTTCTGCTGCTGCAGCTAAAGCCTAACTCCACAACCAGCTCTCAAACCTACCTCAGCCTCCTGCCTGTTGCTAAGGGAAGGAACACCTCTGTAATTTGTGCTGAGGAAGAGCAGCCTTACTTTAAAAATGGATTTGGCATTAATAGCATGTTATCTCCAGAAAAGCTCTGTATACCCAAAGCTACTAAACCCATTAAAGGTTTCTCACCACACCTACCCAAACCTGCCAGCTTGCACATGCAATTTTGAGATCAAGGCAAGGAGGGAGACAGTAAACCTGCACTGCAGCCCTGCTGTGAGCAATCTGTGGCTGGAGCAGCAAAGCTGCATTTGGACAAAGTCCAACATCGGTCTCCTGCTTCTTCCCGCCAAGGAGAGCGGTGAGGTGGGACAGGCACAGAGCTCCTCCCGGGGCTCGTGATCCCAGCCAGGCAGAGCTGCTGGGGTTTCCTGTCAGCATTTTGGCTGCTTTTCAAAGCTGCCTACGAGTGTGCAGCAGCAGCTGCCGTCCCTGCCAGCACACAAGACAGCATTCTCTGACGTGACACCTCAAATCAAGATTCCTCGACAAGCAGCGCTCTGTGTTTTGCCCCTTATGTAACACTCCTCCCTCTGTTTTTTTTCTGTCGGCATTTATTATAAACACTTACATAAGGACATGTCCCAGCTTGGGAAAGGGCTCCTTCTGCTTGGTTGTGTCAGACTGCTGTCAAACAGCCAAAAGACAGAACCAACCCTCCCAGAGGAGGGAGCCTGGGCCCTCGCTTGCTGCAGCGACAATCACTGCTATTTGTTAATCCTGCCCTCTCTCTTACAACTAAGCTGCTGCTGCCACTTCCCTCAAAGGCTGCTGAGCTACAAAAACATTTCCATCCAACACACTGGATGAACAAATAGTAACTGAAGTGTGAATGAAAACTGACCTTAAAGTACACAGGAGCTTTGGTAAAATGAACTTTGACCAAAAAGAAGTGCTAGTTGGTATTCAGCTTCATAGGATACAATGCACGAGTGGCAAAAAAAATTGCCAATTGTTTTTCTTCTAAAGCTGGACCAGAGAAAGCAGGGAAACAGGTAGCCTGCTAGAAGGATTGTTCTTTTTCTGATCACAGAGGGCACCTGGGATCTGCTCTCTCCAGCTCTTGCATAAATTCCAGCTCCCCACAACACATCTGAGAAAGCCACATCAAGGCACATATATGCACACACAAAAAAGCACAGAATATAGAGGGCAATTTGAAACTTTAAATAGGACAGAACACCACACTGATGGGTGAAATGGAGAATGGGATTAACGCTTCAATAGTTCTTTCTTCAGTGGCACAAACAAAACTCTTGCTCAATGTTCCACAACCAAACATATGCTTCTGTCTCTTTTCCTTGGGATCTGATTAGGTCTGCAGGTGCTCAGACACTCCTGCTCTATACACACCAGCTTCTGGACAAATAAGAACAGCCACTCACCTCTTATAGATGTATCCCAGGACAATGCCAGCTCCGATGGCAATGATTATCACCATCATGATCAGCCCCAGCACATACCCTGTGAAAAGAAAAAGAAAA
Organism: Corapipo altera; assembly: GCF_003945725.1. Classification (NCBI taxonomy): domain Eukaryota; kingdom Metazoa; phylum Chordata; class Aves; order Passeriformes; family Pipridae; genus Corapipo; species Corapipo altera. Next base: position 2,572,938 of record NW_020884941.1, read on the forward strand.
GAGACAAAATTAGAGGCAGTACCTTTTAGAGCTTCAAAACAAATCCATCCTGCCAGAATTACAAGAATGGATCCAGCACATGATCCCGGGCTTGTACCTAGTGTCCCTAAGTCCTTCTTTTCTTTGGAGCTCATCTGCACTCTCTGACTGATCCCAATGACGGGCTGCACTGCGGCTGCCTCGCTCCGGGAGGGCAATGTATCAGCTGGTTCAAACACCTGCTCATCCTCCTGAGAAGCACCAACCTCTGCTGTAGGGACTGGGGCTGTGGCAGCTGTAGCATCTGTTGAGAGGAAAAAAATATATATACAACATACCAAGCATTGATAAGTACTTCAAAACAACATGTGTTTGTTCCCTCTTAAGTTATTGCCAGAAATTCTCCCAAAGTAGACAAGAAATGTACTCTCCTCCCCCCACTTTCCTTTGACATGAAACCATTTAACTAAGAGTCCAAGGCACCACCACAGATGAGAGAGAAGTCAGACAGCAGAACGAAACCCAGGTTCAGGGCATGAGTCCAGAGGATGCACAATGACTTCATTTAATGTATAGATCGATACACAGGCTGCAGCTTCAATCATGCTGAACAGACGTGAACAAGATTATGAGAATCTCCGTCCCAGATCTCCCAGGAGCCTATTTATCTCTCTTCTGCCTCAGTCTTCCTGACACAGGAAAGTCTGAGAGAAGGAGACTCCAGATGGTGTGAAAACAACGTGGGGATATTCTTCTCTCCCAGCCCCTCCTTGCAGTGGAGTAGCAAACTCCTTTAGTATGTTGGACAGGCTAAGTCAGAGCAGCCCTCCAGGCAGCACAGCCACTGATGAGTGTAAGGACAGCAAGTTCCTGCTCAGCCAGAGCCCAAAGGCACCCAAGGATGGACACTCAGAGCACAGGACCCTTTCCAGCCCTGTTTTTTATCACTGATGGTTTTTATCAACAGCATTGAAAGATTTTCAAGGTAGCACCTTCTTTCATGATACAGTTCAAAGGGAAGCTGTAGCACATCAGAAGCTGTGATAGTGTAGAGTAGGTATCTATTACCTGCTCTACAGGAAAACCCCTACTTTTTGGAAATGCTATGCACAGTATACATCCACACCTGAAAACTCTCTCCACCGGGATCTTGCCCCACAGCTGGCAATAACTCCCTGTGGATTTTCTCTCTGCAGCCATTTTGAGGCCTCAGTGGAATGTGAAATGGAAGTACAGAAGGGGGATTAGAGACAGGAAATCAGAGTCTCCTGCACTGCACAGTAACTTCAGGTACGGTCAGCCAGGGAAGCTGAACTAAAGGGAGCTGTTGGGACACAGAAAGGTGCCCATTCTGAGGCACAAAAATAGTCAAACCCATGAGACATGCAAATTGCCAAAAGGGCAGGTAACTCTCCTGATCCCAAAGGACTGTTTTGAGTAAGGCTCTTTGCAGCAGAACATTTGTTTTGCTCCATCTTTAGGGAAAAGCATGGAAAAAAAGAGCAAAGTGAAGAAAAGGGGAGGGTGTTCATGTGTGGGAAAAGTATCTACACACGAGGACAGCAATCTCAAGGGACAGTGAGTGCGTAAATCTTGAAGGACTCAGAAATTAGTAAACAGTTCAAAAAGCCCCAAGTGGCTGCTCTGGCGTCAGTCAACATTGACATCTCCTCTCCCTGAATCAGGCTTCAGCTACAGTTCTTTTAGTAAACTGTTCCTACTGTGACTATCCAGGAGGAATCCAGTGTTTGGGGTTTTCCATTTCTTCGTGTCCTCCCTTAAAATTCTTATTTTTTCCAAGTTCTTTCCCCCACCTGTATTCAAATTCCCACCAGGAACCGTTTAGCAGCAGGAAGCTCCTTCAGTCAGCTGTAACATGCCCCAGAGTAAGACTCTCCCAACACCTCTGCAGTTCTCAGATGCCCAGACCTCGGCCCTTTTGCAACACGGCTAAAGAGCCGTATGGTGACTAGTGAAATATGGAGGAGTGGGGGCTTTCCACAGGCCTTTTCTGGCACAAATGGAAAAGCTGTAGGGGCGGAGCAAGGCACAGCTGGGAGGCAGATGTGCACACACGGGGGAAGGCTGGAGGGGAGCCCCGGGTACGCCGCGTTCCCGAGGGAGGTGCTGGCGTAGCCCGGGGTTGTTTGTGCGCAGCGGGGACCCCACCCTGGCGACGAACCCAGCCCCCGGCGGCAGGGGCTGCCCGGGCAGGGCAGGGCAGGGGGGGCCCGGAGGGAGCCGCTCTTACCTGAGCACGGGGCGATGTCGCAGGGTCGCCGCTCGGGGTCTCCGGCAGCGTTTCGGACGAAGCACCAGGGCGCGGCGGCGCCGTCCGGGTTCCTGCAGCTGTTGTGGTCCTCGCTGACTGCTGGGGAGCAGCGGGGCCGTCAGCGCGGCCGCCTCACCCCCGGGACCCCCCTGTCCGCCTCCCCTGGACCCGGACCCACCTGCCGGCAGCGCGGGGCTCCGCACTCTCAGCCAGTTGAGGCACGGGGCGCCGCCGGAGGCCACTCGGCGGGTGCCGCGGTAGGACGCGCCGTTGCCGCGGAGGCACTCTGCGGAGAGACCAGCCGAGCCGAGCCGTGCGGGGGGCCGGCCACCGCCGCCCCCAGCCCGGCCCCCGCCTCCCCCACGGGGGTCTTCCCCCTTCCCCAGCCCGGCCTTTGTCCCCCACAAAGGGCCGCCGCTCACACTCACCCTCGGCGCCGCGGGCGGCCGGCGGCAGCGGCAGCAGCAGCGAGCCCAGCAGCAGCACAGCGCCCAGCGCCCGCCGCGGGGCCCCGGGCAGCATCCTCGGAGCCGCCGCCAGCCCGGCCGCGCAGCTCGGCGAGCCCTGCCCCGGCGCTCCCCAGTAAACAACCGCCGGGCTGCGCTTCCCCCCCCGCCCCGCTGCCGCCGCCGGGTCCTAACGCTGCCGCCGCCGCCGCCCGCCCCCGGGAGGGGAAGGGGCGGCCGCCGCGGGGCAGGGCTGGGGCCGGCCGGCAACCTGCCACCGCTCCCCCGCGGCCGCACAGGGTCCCCGCCCGGCACCGAGCGCTGCGGTGGGTGCTCGGCACCGCGGGGCTGTTGGGCTCGGCAGGGACGCGGGGAAGCGCTGCCGAGGCGCAGCTCCGCGTCCCTCGGCTCGTCTCTGACAGTCGCAGGAAAGTCTTGGGCCAGAAGAGACTTCCCACACGGAACTACGCTTGAACCGCTGCCTGTGGCAGGGAAAGTGTTTGTCTTAAGGCACTTAAAACTGGTCTCTACCCTACACACTGCACCTCCACCTTAAAGGTTTACATTCTCACCTCTGCTAATCCATTGCTTTCCTTTGACTCCACATCCCCTAAGAGCTGTGCTTGCTTATAGAAAAAGCAAGGTAAACAGCATTAAAATGCCTCAGAGCAGTTCTACTGCAGGCAGCCAGCCACTGTGATAAAGCCTCTCTGCAGACATTTCAAATGGGTTACAATAGATACTTCTGTTCCTGAACACACCAGTGACTGTACACAAGCATCTGGAGTCCTCAGCAATGCTTCTATTTTACACCAGTGAAAAACAAGCCACTGAATACTTGGTCCTGTTAGACAATGAGCTCGCAAAGGCAGCCTGGGCCAACTGATGGGTTTGTAGCCAAGGCACAGGCCTGCAGCACAAGGTGCTATTTCTGGCTTTCCCACAGAGTTTCTCCTGACCTTGGCCAATCTGCCTGCTCGCCTCACTTCTTTGTGCTTTCCCTTCCTTTCTGTTACATGAGGTTCAATCAAACCTCCCTTCTCAGAAGAGGACAGGGAAGTTCCTTTCTTTTAAAGTGCTTTGAAATCATATGGAAAACACCAAACACATAAAAAGTATTTCTATGCCAGGAAGGTGCATGTTGTATTCAGTGTTTTATGAATCACTCTTTGGAGCAGTGGCCTTTCCCTTCCACTCCCAGATGTTTCCATCCTGGCAGGGCTCTCTCAGGCTGCTACAGGTACTTGTGTGACGAGCTGGCTCAAGGTGCTGATCCAACCCAACTTTTTCCCCCTTTTCCCCCAGGTCACGAACACTTTAACCTCTTTACAACCAGGTTACCTGCTGCATCCAGTCCCCAATGGAGCCACAAAAACACATACATACCAGCATGACAGGTGGGTAGATGAGGAAAACTACACTGAGTATGAGACCACAGGCCTCAGCACACACTCGTGTGTGATTCATGCATTAACAGTATGACTTACCACTACAGAAAATTTAGTTTAATAATGTCAGATTAAAAAAACTGCAGCCAGGTTGTAAAAAACTAAACCAATAAACCAAAACCCAACTGTGTGTGTCAGTCCTGACTGCCATCCCCAGCTAAGATTCCTCCTTTGTGGCATTATGCTCACTGTCTGCACAGACACCCCGTTACTGCATTCCTGGTGCTCTCCAGTTACTCTCTGTGAAGGAAAGGCTAACTGGAGTCAGCAAGAATTGTTAATAGGGGCTATTGAATCAAGCCTTCTGTTTGTAATAGCTCTTCATCACAGATTTTACGGGACAGATTCCATTCAGCAGAAACTGCAGGGCCACACATGCATCCAGAGGCACTGCCTGTCCAAAACAGTTTGCAGAGGGCTGCCAACCTGCACAATTAATTTCTTTTTGCTCACTTCATGAGACTAACTAATGCTTCCATTCCATCTAGCACAGAAAGCACCTCCTCCTGTACATACTGATCCAGGAACTGCACTAATCTCTGTGGAAACAAATCTCAGACCTTCCCTGCTCTCCTGCTATGTAACAAGATAAATTTGCACTTCTCATTACACCCAGCCAAGTTCCAGAAAACAATTTGAGTTTCTAGTCCACAGAAGGACAGTGGGGAATCTGAGAGAAATGCAAAAACCTTCACATTAATGGTAAAGATCAAAGTCTTTTCCACAACTGACTTCTAAGCATAATTTTTTCTTTCATCTCTAGCTTTCTCCAGGATGAGGGAAGATTTATGCCTGGCAGTTTCATAGAGTTAAGTTTAATAGGATGCCAGGTGGCAGCTGTCAAAGGCAGACTCAATTGCTCCTTTTTGCTGCTGGGAATGGGTTTACTCTTCTTGCTATGCTTTTAGAGATTAAATGTGACATTATTTCCCAGGACTTGATTTTAAACTACTCAAACTACAAGTAATCTAATAGCTCTGCACCTACATTCTCACACAGGTTACATGTAGAATTCTGTAGGTGTATACACATACATGTATCACAGCACATGCCCACATCCACAAACATCCATCCTCCCTAAACTCAGTGTGAACCAGTTTCAGCTGTGAGCTGGTACCTTTTTGCTGTTTACTTTATACAGGTTCCAGAATGAACAATGTCTGCTTTCTCTCTCTCCTGTCTGTCAGCTGCTCTTTCTTGTTTGTTTGTTCTACTTTTTCACCTGTGGAAAAATTCAAAGTGTATTGAGACTTTTTGTAAAAAAAAAAAAAGAAAAATAAAATGTATCTCACATATAGCCCAACATGCTGTGCCAAGGGAGGCAGCCACAGAGGTACAGCTCTGGAATGACTCTGCAAGAACCCATCAAACCCACCTCCTTCTCTGGCCATAGCCAATTGCTTTCAGATCTTCCTGGGCAAAAGTTCATCTAACCTCCTATGCAAGAACTAACATGCTTTATTACTTAATCTGACCAAATAAGACACTGGGGAAAGTAAGCAAAATGAGTTTTCTAATCTGAGTAATCTTTCCTAGCCAAATTAACAAGGAATGCTTAAAATGGAAAAAGTTGACCACTGCCCTCCTTGTAACAGAACATATGTCATGTTCCCATAAGCTCCCCTTTCTTATTCCTAGGCAACCAAAATAATTGTTCCAATTTTTCCTCAAAACTTGTTTTTCTAAACCATTTTCTGCTTCCTTCATAAATTGCAATGCTCAAGAATAAAGTACATCCTGAGACCTCGCCTACCATGAAGAGATTATGAGAGCAATTTGTGCTTAAAGCATCGATTGTCACTAAACACTATTCCAACTCCAACAAAATCAGGGGTTTCTATTCCTTTGTTGCCTCTGTCTTGGTCATGAAAATGACAGTGGGTCTCACCTGTAAAAAGCCTTCTGTAAGCAATGATGTAGGAGTTGTAAACAAATATGTTTCATTCCTAACCTAGAAACAATTTGAATGTGAGAAAAAACCATCAGGGCTGCAACAAAAGGATCAGATGTTGAGTTTATGAAACTGAGCCGAGTATAACCAAAAATCAAGACAGAGACAGTGACTACAAAGGAGTCGGCATGGAGGGGCAGGAATATCCAATGGCACTGTTGCATGGCCCTGCTGACACACTCAAGGAGAGGCTTTCCCTCCCCCTTCAGTCTGACAGCATGAGCTATTGCTCAGTAAATGCCAGCCACAGCCTCCAAGGACTAACAAGGAAGTCTGCAGAAGCAAAACAACCATATGCGATATTTGAACTGGTTCAGACTGGTTCAGGGTTTGCTCCACTAACTCCGAGTGCTTTCTCAGATGCACTTTCTGTGTGGGCTGTCCTAAAAGGACAGAGGCCTCGGGAGGGCAATGTGGGGCCTATTGTTTACTGGGGAGAAGCACCGAAGCTCCCCTTTGCCATCATTAAGGGATTAGCACTAAACACTCGCTGACTTCAGAAATTCACACACACTCCTCTCCAACAGCAACACTTTGTCCTTTTTGTCACAAACTGCCCAGTGCCTTTCCACAGCTCTTCTCAGTGGGTTTGAAGGGCCCAAGTGCCCACAGACATTGTGTTCACACTGGCCCACTGTGGCAGTTGTGAAGGACTCCCCATGGACCACAGCCCTCAGCTCCTTTCCTGGCTGCAGTGTGATCCTGGTGCCTGGATCACAGACACTGCTCTACCTGCCATCCAACAGGGGTGTCTCCTAGCAGGATACCATAAAACTGTGGCAATGATTTTAGGAATTAGGTACAGCTGTCTAACCGTGTCTCAGTCCCCAGTTGCACTGGTTTTTGCTGGGTTTTGTTTGTTTGATTGTTTGGTTTTTCTCCCAGATGCAGGCGGTTATTGACAAAAAACAGAGCCCGCATTTTTAAGGGTGGAGGAAGGGAAGCTATTTTGAAAGATACTGTGATCTACTCAGAGAACACATAGGTCTGAGCCAAGAACAGGAGCCTTGGTTTAAATTCTTGAACTGATCTTTGCTTGACCTTAGGCAAGCTTCTGCTTTGGTTTCCCATGTTAATACTACTTATGTCACAGAGGCAGAAATGATTAAATGTCTGTAAAGTGCTTGAAAGCCTCAGACACGCAATACCTACCTTATGAAATGGTATTCTAGGGGAAGGAATCCAGAAGATGGATATGCATGCAAGGACTTGAGATGTTCTCAAGTTCTACATGTGTAATGCTGACTTAGATGAAAAGTACAAACAAGTATTAATGCAGGAAGAAAAATGTGTTGTTTAGTTGTTTTTTTAAGGTATAAAAGTACCTTTGTAGCTTTCTTGTTTCTCAGTCCACTGCTGTGCCCAGCAGTACCTGGCAAAGCTAAGCAGTCTGATAAACCAACATTCACTCTTGTTAGAAAATGCCTTTCTGAAAATAATGGGTTTAACTTGCACATGAGAAACATGAAAAGGCAGCACCAAAACATCTGGAGATTTGAGTCAAAAGGAATAAAGATTTCTGTTCTGATATCTGTTCAAATTAACCTCCAATGAATTGGATTATTAAATATCTTTATACCAACGCTTCCCTTACCATGGAATCTGATTCCACAGTCAAACAGAGGTGATAGCTCAAAAATCTGCTGTTTAAACTTCAATAATAATGGAATATTATCAAAGTAGAAGTTAGATTCCATTGTGGAAAGCATGAGGTTAGAGTTGCACTTAAATATGCAAAACTCCCAGTTCCTGTGGAAAATACACCATGTCCAAATAGCACAGGCACTCATAAGCAAGTGCTCCATATTCCAAGCCAACAGAAAGGCAGAATGATCATAAAGTTGCACACATAAAACCCCCATGTTTTCGTATCTCTCTGGGGTTTAGGGATGAGGACTGGAGACATTAGTCATGAGGACTGGAAGAGCAGAAGCAGAGACTCATTTTGTAATGGCTCTCCTTTGTAACTCAACACATGAGCAGAGAAGCAGAGACCAAACCTTGCAGCAAAGCTACTATTGCTTCCTCATAAAGAGCAGGATTCACAGACATTTACAATGCAGAGCTCTCACCTCTGGATTTTGTTTTCTTAGGTGACCTGAAAGCAGATAAAACCATTGGCACACAGGTACTGGGAGACCTCCCTCCACAGGTGTTTGCCTGAAGGCTGCTGGAGGAGTTATTTTGGGAAGTTGCCCTTTCTTTCCTCTGTGGAAAGGCAAACCTCTGTATTTTCTCTGGGTCACACACATGCCTTAGGCATGCAGAGAGAGCCTTTTTCATGACTGACATATGCACGTGGACTGTTTTACATCTATTTACAAAAGCAAATGCTCTGTTCCCTAAGTATGTTTACAGAACAGGGAAAACCTGTCTTGTTATTTTGGTCTTTTTGGTTTCTCTTTTAGAAAGTCAGAGCTCTAGCTGGCAAAAACATAAAGAGGTAAAAAGCCAGGAAGGAATAAAGGCTTAGTAAAGTTTCACCTAATAGTTGCACACTTATTTCTTTAGACTATAGTGATGTGGAGTTAGAACACTGTGCACTGGACAATGCCCCAGCACTTGAGGTAGGCAGGCTAGAAGCAAAAATATATTTATATATCCTGTCTTGGTTTTATTTCACTGCCATTTAGTGAGGACAATACTGAATTTCACAGATACTTGTTACTCCATCCACTTATGCTGAAACAAGGAATCTCATTGCACAGTGCCAGAGAGAGGATTTTCTAGTCAAAATAAGGCCATCCTGGTAACACAGTGTTGCAATTATGGATTTTCACAGAGAGCTGGGGAGATGTGCAAAGGCAGGAACTGTCCCTGAAGAGAGGAAGATTTTGAGATACGAAAGTACAGCCCATCTCTCTGTGCACTCGTGGTCTCTACTCTCCGTCTCCAGGAAATGAATGCATGCAGCCTGCAGAGTTTAATTCTCTTTTGGTTTATTACTATTTAAAAATCAGGTTTTGTATCCCCTTCTACAGAGGCTTCACCTTCCAACAGAACATACAAAAAATACACACAATAGAAAAAAAAAGATAGGTAGGTAAGTTGCTTTATACAAACAGGTCCCTAAGAACCCAAAAAGGCTAAAACAGGCTCGGTTTCAATAGAAGCAGGCCCATAAATAGGCAAGAGACTTCATTCAAGTAGGGAAAGAGTCATCCATCCTCACCTAAGATCCTTTCTTGCTCACACTGAAGACAATGGGAGGATTCCCAACAACTTCAGTAGAAGCAGGATTGGGATTCATCAGAGCCAATGGCAAACTTTTCTGCTCCTTCCCTTCCAAGGCACTGTCTCTTCCATATGGCGTGCAGCCAGGGAAAAATGCCAGTTTTCCTGGCTCATCCCACACTCATGTTTCAGTTGTTCACTCTACAGGACATCTGAGAACAGCCTTTTATTTTCTCCCTCTGGTATTTGCACTAATTGCAGCAAACTTTCAGATTACAACAGTACCGAAGAGCAACTGTGAGCCCAAGAGCAAGGCTTGGTTGATTCCCCCAGAGCCAGCAGTCAGTGTGACAGCTTTGCAGAGGGCACGGAAAAATTGCCTGGAGAAGGCACCAGTTTGTGGACGCAGCAGCCAAAAAGCTGTTAGCAAGCATGAGACTGATTTATTGTAAAGTCACTTACCCAAGGTCACTGTGTGACTGCAGGATGCTCAAGAGCAATTCTGGCTGCCAGTGGCTGTAGGTTCCACATGGAAACCAGGAGGTGGGAGGGGGTCACTGGAACATCAGTGAAGGTACCAGTTACCTCCTTCCTTCAGCACATCTCAGCTCAGAGCACCTCCAGGTCTCCAAAATTGTAGTACCAGGAAAAGCTTCATTCACATTAACCCTGAGAGCAGATCAATAGTGCCAGGCAGCCTTTAAATTAATTTAAATATCTCACCTTTCAGGGAAAATGTGGCCAGATGTTTGTTTAACTTTGCATTACACCTGAAGTCAGTGAGGCCAAACATTTGTAGCAGAGTTCAGCAGCACGACTGTGCAGCACAATTTGGCATGTCAATCAAATACTGGCATGTCCTTACCCCAGGGTTATCATCATCTCATTTTACAGACAGGAACCAAACACAGGAAGAGGCTGGAGATGACACAGGGTGTTAATTCTTTACAAACAGGCAGTCACTGCCCACTACACAGAGCTCACAACTGTGGTTTTCCACTAACATTCCAAAACCATTCCAGCCATCACCACAACCCCTCACAGCCAGGGCTCCTGCTCCTGCTCTGCATCACTCTGCAGTTATGTCACATCACTATTTTTAAGTGGTTGGGGTTTTTTTTTTTCTTTTTAGCCAAATGGTTCCCTGGTTTGTTTTAGAGCTCACAGTTATTTGCAGAGCTGGGCACATCTGGGTAGGTACCACACTGGCACAGGGATGTGAGGAGGGTGAGGGTGTCAGGGGAGCAGGCAGGAGGACACCATTCCAGTGTGGTGCTGCTGACTATGGCAGTACCTGTGGCTCATCCCAGGAGCATCCCTGCTCCGTGCCTGCCTCCCTCCCTCCGGGTCCAGGCCCAGTGCTCCAGACACACCACCTTCTTACAGGGACAGGGAGCTGCAGCACACTGGGCTGGAAGCCAAATCTGTTCCCAAAGGCTCACTCACAACAGCTGAAGGATCTTGTTTTGAAAAGGATGTTCAGGATAAAGAACCGCGACTCTCTCAGGAGACACTGGAATCTTCCAGAATCTGTTTTAAGTTTTCCTATTGTTTTTTTTTTCCCTCTTTGCTCATTTGTTTTGTCTCTCAGAGTGGAACTGAGAGCATAAGCTCAGAGATTCACTGTGAGCTTATGTTCTGTTCATTAAACCTCAGGTATTGTGCCCAGGCAAAAGGTGAACAGTACAAAGCTGCCTTGATTTACATTTGGATATTGATAATGCTGTTAAGGTATGATAATGCTGAAAAAGCCAGCACATTCCATGGGACTGTTTGGCACTTGCTCTCAGAGTTTCTGCCACACTGAACAATTGAAAATATCTGATTGGTTTTGTGGGTGGTAAAGAAAAGCCTTTTCTTGTTTTCTGTCCTGTTTCATGACTTAGAATTTTGGTGGCTGTTTTTTACTTTGTCCATTTATCTCTCATGAAACCCAAAGAGAGCTCTTGCTCTCTGTTCATTCTTCCAACACTGAAGTCTGGAGTTCCTTTGAAGTTTACTTTGGCATCTACTTCCTCAAGCAAGCACCTTAAAAAAAATTAAAGCTGAAAGTGGTACCCCACTCCCGACTCAAGACATAAATTCAGATACTGATTTCTAGGAACAAAGATTTAGTGAAAAAACAAGACACTAAAGTTACAACAGAGCCTACAAAATCTAGGTTAGCTTTCATACTAGCAATTCAATTAGTTGAGTTAGATAGACATTCAGTTACACAGCTCTTCTATTCAAGTCATTCCTTACTGCTGACAGCAGTTGAGGGAGGAACAATAATTTCAGGGAATACATGGGAAATAACAAATATTCCCTAAGTCACTGGCACTCAAACAGGTCTAAAATTGTGACTGGGCATTTACAATTATTCAAAAGATTGGTAGGAAGACCAACTCCACACCATCTTGGCTTTAAAAAACAAACAAATCATCCCCCCAACATATAATACTTTGCCCTACTATAAGGCACTGGATTGAGAGAAGGAAAAATCTGTGTTCAATTTCTGGTTCTGCTATCAATTCCCCACAAAAATCCCTCAGGATTGAGAGCTCACATGCACCACATTACCATGCACCAGGTGAGCCCCACCAGTGAGTCTGTTTGCACACATTTAAGACATGACAAATGCAAGGTCATGTCACCTCATTTAATTCAGCGTGGAACAAATTCCTATTAAATTGCTTTATCTTGCATTTGTTGTGGATTAACATACAGAAAGATCAAATCAGGCAACAAAAGAAGCCTGATAAATCTGTGGCCCTACATTTAACACAACACTTAAGCATGCAAGTGGTTTTTAGTCCTTCGCCTTTCTTTCACTCATTCACCTATAAGCATCTATTCCTTTCTTGTCTGTCTTTAATGTTTAGATCATGAATGACTGAAGATGTTTTCATCATACCTAATACACAAGACTCTGAGCCTCAGACAAAAAGTTACGGGACTCCTATAATACAAAGACTCTGATGATCCAAATTTGTATGAACTGAAGTTTCCTTCTTGGCAGAAACATGCACTGACTCAAACATTGGATTGCAGTCCCAGCACAAGGAAAGGAGGGTGGCCCAAAGTCAGAACTATCACCCATACACTGATATGCCAATTAAAAATAAAATGTAATAGCAACAAGTGAGACTGCAGCTCAGAGCATCTAATGTACTTCCCTTTGAACTCTGAACTTGTGAGCTGGGTTTTCTGTTTGGATCTGTCTCATGTTCTATGAGAAACAGGCATTTCCAAAAGTACAGAATAGAGAGGATTTGCATGTAGATTACTGTCCAGAATGGAACAGTATGCCCCCAAAGAAGCAAAAAGTACTGAAAACACATCACTGCTGAAGATCTGCCCAAACTCCTGCTGGCATTAAGCCTGCACCAGCCTCTTGTGCTGGTACAAATCTCTCCCATTTACACCAGGATGATCTAGAACTGTCATTTCAGGATTGTAAACTTCCTGCCTAATTGTTTCCCTGTCCCCTAGACTGAGAAGTAAGTAGTTTTCATTCAGTGTATTCATGACACCTTAGTAAGCATTTTCTAGGACAAGCAGAATGCACAGTTAGTGTTTTAGAAGGCTTCAGTTTTAGTTCAAGGCTTTTCATTGGTTTCACCAGGTCAAATTCTGTAGCATTCAAAATTAAATTGATAGACATGGCCAAAATTCAACCCACTACTAACACTAAAGTCAGTGGAGCTAAATGGAGGATGAAAATATCCTATACTCTGGATTTGGCTTTTGGAATTCAATTTTTTCACTAGTGCACCCTCTTTAAGTGCACATGGGAACATCAGGGACACAAACTTCTCTCTTTCAGCACCCAGCCTCAGTTCAACAGAAACTTCACTTTGTGGCTTAAATATGAGCTGTCAGTGAAAGAGTGACTGCAGTTGCATCTGCTAATCCCCATGAATTGTTATGCTGACTGGAAAGCCTGCTCCAGCCTGACTTCCTTGGCAGCTTACAAGGTTGTCTCTGCACTGTTTAGATTTGTAAGGTATTTTAAAATGTTTTGTCACTTTTCTCAAATGTTCTGTTTCTACCTGTCAACTAATCTTACCAGTACAGTAACAGCAATTCCATGAAGCTTTAGTCTGAAGGTGGGTTTGCTTGCTTGCTTTTTTCCTTTTACATGAGACTCATACCTATTCCAGGGATTCTGGGAGAAGATGACTGGAGAAGAACATGTCCTTCAGTCTCCCAACACAGATTAATAGCAAAACATCAAGTCCACTGCAACATGCTCTCAATTTAGAAAGTGCTGGTGCTATAAAGAGAAAGCCATTGATTATTCATCCTGGGTTTATAACACTCAAGAGCAAGTACAAAAAAGTAGCTTCTAACAAGAGAATCTGGGACTTTTAACTCTGTAGAATTTAGAAGGTCATTCCAAAATCCATATACTTACAAAAGGCTCTATAATCCAAACATAAAACCAAAATGGGAATGTGTCTGATTTCAGTTCTGCATTAGCTGCAGGGTTTGGATCAGGAGCACCTGGGCAAGGCAAGCTGTGGTGCAACAGCAGTTTGTGGCTCCATCCCATTTAACACAGACACATCTCCTGCAGCAGATGTGGATCCTGGTCTGAGGGATCTGCCCTGCTCCAGCACTGTATTAATGATGGAGACAGGCACTGTTTCATGGGATGCAAGTTTGGTGTGGAGCTTGGGCTCTTCAGAATGGCCTTTCTAGACATTCAGAACACAAAGCAGTTTACCAAAGCACTGCTTAAACCTTTGCTCATTAACCCTCTCTACAACTGTGATGTAGAGAAAACTCTTCACAGATAGGAAATTTAGGAATAAATTCAGGGAACTCTTCTATGTAACCTTGAGCATCAACAGCAGAACCATAATTAAAACTCAGAGTATTCCTAACTCCTAACCCTGTGTTAAACAACATTTATACCTGGGTTTGGTACATAAAACCTTGACAAGTAACATGGGAGGAAAGGGAGGGTCAAGAAAGGACATTATTTCTGCACAAGTGGTATTTTCAGATTAAATGGAACCTGTAACAGCCTAAAGCCCAGCTTCTTTGCATTTTGTAATCAATTCTTTTTCAGAGATATGCTGTTTGCAATTCCCACCTCTTATACTAGAAACCCTTCTTCTTTGGAAAAGAAAGGAGTAAGACTGGCTTTTGCAAACCTGACTAGAGGCAGATCAGGAGAGCACGACTGTGGCCAAAAAGCCCAGCTCAGAATACAGCACAGTGTAGAGTGGGATTAACATCTTACTTACTGGCTCTCACTTGCACACCTTTTGGACAGGTGGCTGAATTGCTCAAAAACCAGACAAAACGAGGGGATGCAAAGTAACATACTAACTTCTTTAATAGAGTCCAATCCAATTAAACCAAAATCACTCTGTGAACCCCTGGGTTTATTCACACTAAACAAGTCAGTGGTACATAGTGTCAACCCGATAGCTGATCGTGTTCATACCCTAGGTCCCCACATGAAAAATGAGCACCAGTCAACCAGACTGCAATGGTATTTTTCCTTCCTTTTTTTTTTTCTTTTTTTTTTTCTTTTCATAAAAACTATTCCTTTCATAGACTTAAAACAACCAACTAGCCAAGTTATTAATTATGGTACATCTAAAAAAAAAAAAAAAAATTAATACTAACCCTAATGTGACTGCTGCTTTACGAGTGCTCTGGGTATCGCCTTAGACTGGCTTTTCAGTAGCAATTCACTACAACAGGTCCTAAAATAATAATAATAAAGAATTAAAAACCTGACAGCAAGTTTAATGGTCAAAAGTAATGAAAACAACCTGTTCTGAAAGGTGATTTTTCTCAGCAGTTCAGTCCTGCTGCAGCACTCACAGCCTCACAAAGGCAGAAGGGGTTCGAATTCTCTCACCTCCTTTAAACTTTTTCTGGTTTTAAAAGGACAACTGCATTGTAACCTGCTAGGAACCACGGGGCATTTTACTTAATGTTATTCAATAGTGGGTCTGTTTTTAAAACTTACTGTTTTTCTGGGGTAGTTTAGGGAGGGTGGGGAATAGAGAGAGAACAAAACCATAGCTCCCTGTAGCTGTAGCTCCCCAGGTGCCTCAGTCACTAGGACTGTCTCATTCTCACACCAGTGCTGGCAACTTCTCATTATTCCAGAAGAACACGGAGAAACACCAGCAGCAGCCTCTAAAGCTCCATTTAGTGTTTTGGGTCATGTCTCCTATTCAAGGCCACCATCTTCTGTAATTTATCAGCTAAGAAGCATTTTCTCCCTCTCCCCGGTGGAAGTTTAAAGGTGGGGGTAGGGCATGAGACAAAGAGGGAAGCTAAAATGAATAAAAAATTCTCAGCTATAGAACCCAATTCCATTATTTCCCCTTTCATTCACAGCATCTTATCACTATAGCCAGACTGCTGCTTTGCTTTGCTAAGATCACACTGATCTCATTTCCCCTCTGGCCCCATCGGTTGCTGGTCGACCTCTGGATCCACCAGGGATGATGCAAATGCTGACTGGACGATCTGAAACCCAAAGGACTCCAAGAGAGACATGTTCTGTTGGGGTGAGAAGGGGGATCCCAGAGCAGGACCCAGGTCCCCCAAGGGGCCACCCAGGGCCCTGACGTGAACTTTCTGTATGTGTTTGTTCAGATAAGACTTGGATCTGAAAAAGCTGCCGCACTCAGGGCACGGGTATTTCTTCTCCCCTTCCGTCTCCATTTTGTTTTTGCTCACTGCCAGCTCACACGAGAAGGACCCATTGGTGCTCTGTTTCTCGGGAGTCTTGAGGTCACTGGTGTCAGAGAGGTCTCCGTATGAATCAGAACTCTCAATCGGGTCCGAATGGGAACATTTCTGGCCTTCTATGGGAAAAAGAAAAGAGAGAAGTTTTCAGAATGTTATGCCCCAAACAGAGGTATTCAGCATAGTTAGATTGTGTTGGTTACCACCTGATCACATTCATGCCTGTCATGACAGAATGTTACACACTTAAAATCCAATCCCTCACATTCTCCAGCCCCTGAGCACAGGTCCTCTTTCCAGACCACCAGGCTGCCCCCAGAGCAGCAGCTGGGGTTTCATTAGGGCTTTGTAATGATACTGGATGCAACCACAATGGGTCTCGTTTATACAACATTTCTTGAATCTCAGAGATGTCTCACAATGTTTACACCTCAGATACTACGAAAGGATGGGCCTAATGATGACTTTTTAACTGTGCAATTCACTCACACACTTCTGAAATATTGTTGATACTTTGGGGCAGAGCCTAGAGAAAACTTCACAAAGTACCACAGGCTGCAGCAAGATGGGAAGAAACCTGGAAATACTCAGCAACAGCAGTGAGCTCCTGCAGTTTGAGTGCAATTACACTTAGTCTCAAGGAACTCTTTTTCACAAGTGCAACACTGTTGAAAGTGAACTTCACAATCTGAAATTGCTCCACCTTTAAATGCTGTAGTGTGAAACAGGAGAGATGTTAGGGACACTGTTTTAAAGTTATTTGGATACCTATCCCAGCAAAGCCATTGGTATGTTTGGAGTGTTCCCCATTCTCCTCTGGCACTATGCCAGGGAAGTTTGGCCACACTTTTTGCTCAGTGCATGTGAATGAGCGTGAGAAACCCAGACATACTCACTGAGCAAGTCTCTGAATACAAATAAGCTGTACCTACTATTAACTCTAAAAGACCAAAGAACCACTTGGCACAACCCAAAAGACAGATTTGCTCTGGACTCAGCATTACAAACCAAACAGGATATGCATGAAATCAGTACACCACTGAGCTGGAGTAAATCTCTTGTTAAGTCAGCACACCACCCAAAACCAAAGGGCTACTGCAGTAACTCTATAATACTTCAACAGAAAAAATTGCACACATGTAGCTTTCTAAGGGCACAGACTTCGTTTGACCCAGCCTGCTGTGTTCTCCTGGGCAAGAAAAAAAGGTAACAACCATGGGTTTAAAGCAAAACATCTTCTGATGTTTCAGCTTCACCAGAAATACTGACAGTTCAAATCAAAAAGGCAAAAAGCTATTCTACACAGATAAACACACAGCTTTACTTATTCAGAAGTTAAATACTCTTAAGCTATGCTTACAATAATACTTTTTCCCCTTTTTTTCCCCCAGAAGTTAAATGCAGGTTAAAAACAAACAAACAAGTAGCAGTACTACTATCACCCTCTCCCTCTCCCTTCCAATAACAGCTTTCAGAAGTGTAAGTTTAGCTATAGAAAGTTGCATGGCCTCTCATTATCTTGAGGATGAATCTTTATGAACTGCATTCTGCAGCTCCCCCTTCCTTCACCAGAAACCTGGTTTGACTGACACGAGATTCCAGTGGAGTGGGACGAAGGAACTGGCCCATGATCTGCACCCTCAGGCAAAATTCAGACACTGCTCCACAGGAGAGGCTCAAGATGAACCAACCTGGCTTTTTCAATCTCCAAAATCAAAGAAGCTGCCAAAAATTCCTATGCTCTTCTGTGTCCATCTCCTTCCCCCAGCCTCGTGAGATCAGCTATCCAAGGGCAGGTATCACATCCTACGTGATGCTGTGGAATTCCTCTGCATCTCCCTAAGCTTGTCTCCAGTATTTCCCTGGCCTTCCTCCCTCCCAGCCCAACGCCCCACCACACACAGCTCTGCCCAGAGCAGCAAGTGCAGAGCAGAGTCTCTTGCCTTTGATGCCATAGGTCCTGACGCAGTGGAACGCTGCTCCCCCATTCGGGATGGACTCCTGGTGCCTGGAGACCTGGGGAAGGGGAACACCGTGGTGGGTTTTAACATGGACCTTTAAGTAGGAGGCAGAGGAGAAACCTAAACAAGATAAAAGGAGATGAGATCCTGCCACCAGCAAAGACACACATCTGCCTTCCCTGATCTTTAATCTTTTACTCCTGCTCCCTATTCCAAAGCTGCCCTTACACCAGCTAATTCCCCAGGACATGCTCAGGTCGGATCCTGTCATCAGGCAGTAATGAACTGCAAACTTTTCATCAGACTGTGTTTGCTTTTTGTTAAGTCATGACGAAAGCACGGCCTCCTTCAAAACAAATTCTGTGGAACCAAACTGAGCAGATGATAAGGAACTTTCTGGAAAAAAGGCAGAAGAGACATCATAGAAAAAGGCACCCATGCCTCTTCACCATTTTTGTGCTGTTTTATTTATTTTAATTAAAAATGCCTTTATCATCTGATAACACTTTGGAAAACAGTTCTAATTAGTTGATTTTATGCTGTTAAGATTCAAAGGAATGCCATTTAGCAACACCCCTCATTGGTATTTAGTGTGCTTTCCCCTCAGGTTTCTGGTATTTATAGTGACTTCTAGAAGGCAGAAAGCTAAAACTACTGAGTTTTTGAGGTATACAGTTTTGTTCTACAGTAATTTTTAGAACACATTTCCTGCATTCAGCTCATCCTGAGTATTTTGTCTACAGTAAAAAAAAATAATAAAAATAAATTTCACTATTTCTATCAGCTCTGATTCATAAGCCCAAACCACTGAAATTAAAAACATATATTTCAAACAATTGATTTCTGAACAAAACAAGTTTTTTACATCTGTGCATGTGCTTTTTAAAATGGTTTTTGAAGTCTCACATGTCCTTTTCCTTTAATGCAATAAATTACCTCACATATACTTTGGAATGCTTTTAAATTCAATCTTCATAAGATTTGCAATTATTACTAGTACATTTGGACCATATATGAGACACAAGGAGGACAGAATTTTAAAGATTTCCTACACAGGTAAACCTCCCAACAACCAGCTTAATTTTCTGTTAGATTTTGAACAGAATATTATGGCATTTTCACGTCAGAAACATTTTCCTTTAACAACTGAACACAAGACAAGGTTCACTGTCACAGGCCCAGAGTTCCAGGTTCCCTTTCTGGAGAGGGAAAACCCAAGTCCTAGATTTTTTTAAACCAATCCAGCATTTACAGCACAAGCCTCTGCAAGAGAACTTTCATACCAATCACTTAAAATATGAATAGTTATTCTACTGTAAAGCCATTTTATAGTGATATAACTGTATTTACATTTGATGATATATAATAATATCTTAGGAAAGATGGAAACCCCATCCTGCACACGTCTCTGGGGTGGATTTTCTGACAGCAGCTGTTAGTTTCAGGTGCTGAATTTAATCATGAATGTGGCTTTACACTAGATTTCCCCACACCTAGCCAACAGAATATCCCTCTACCCAGACTCTTCCTTACAAGCCAGGATCAAAGAGTATCCAGGACCTGCAAAGTGAGACAGAACTCCACAGCAACCTGCTGAAGGGGGAAAGGGCAGGCTGCTGGGAATGAACAAGAGGTAGTTACTGTGGACCCCTGAGTTGAAGATAAAAGCACAGAAAAGCAGACACATCACAATTCGAGACACCAAGAACACACGACTCTGGAAACACAATGGAGCAGAACGAGCCAGGCCAAGGCACCCAGGGAATCAGGGGAAGGGAATAATGCAAGACCTGCCCTCAGACACGAAACGCTGCACTGAAACCTCACTGGGCAACAAGAGAAGGTATTTTTTATAAATATCAAGAATTTTCTGTAGATATGGAAAGAACCAGTGTTTGACTGGCAGAGGAAAGGGTACAGACATAGTAGTGACACTCCCACCTACGAGGTGCTTCCCTTATTTCCTACGTGTCCAATAACCACAGGCATGCTGAGATCAACCTCTTTTATGTAGCAATGCACTAAAATCTCCCTGCCAACCATTAAAAAAGGGCTACACACAGGTATTCAGTGGCTTTCTATACCAGGACTGACACAGGAGAATCTGAAGCTGTAATCTCTGCTACACAATATTATTTCTGAACTCTGCAATTCTATTTGTAGAGCACATTGTTTTATATAATGGAAACTGCTGCAAAGTGTGTTAGCTCCCCTTTATGCACTTGGCAGATGAACATGTGAGTCATCAACTTCCATCAAAGCCCTAAGAATGCCAACTGCTTCATGGGAAACTGTTTAAAGGGAGATTTGGGGGAGTTTGTTTTTATCCTAATTTTTTCCTGAAGCACTTAGCACTGGCCTTTTTTTCCTCCACCAGACTAATTAGGAATGCCTGTCCTAGAAAGATGGGGGTCCATGGACAAAAATCCCTTACTTTTAAAAGTCTCTTTCAGAACAAAGTCAGACTTGTGCAGAGGATAAAGTGGCAGTATTTTTCTGAGAAGGAATGTAATTATTGTTTTACCCTACACATCTCTCTGCTTTGAGAAGCAGATTATTTCTTCATACCAGAAGAAAAACATGCATAGAGAGGAAATTATCTGCTTTATATAAATGGGACCTATCCCTTGATCTGCCACATAACATCTATATGGAGATAAATTAGAGAAATAATTGCAGGATGCTCCCTGTTCAAAAATTCTAATTTGGATTTAGTTGGAACATGCAGAGAATCTCTTGCTTTAATGGACTTTGTGTCCTCCATGAAAAGTGCAAGAATTTATCTTATAGTAACAATAAATTCTATCCCACTTGTGATTGGAATATTTACCCTCCTCCTCACTCATTTGATTTCTGTGAACAGTGTCTGTGTTCAAAACAGAAACCCAAACTTCTGAGTTGCACCTGTTATTACAAAGTACCAGCTCAAGACTTGCCAAAGTCATCAATCTCTTGAATTTGTCCACACAAGCAAATAAAGTTCCTAAGGATGGTAATAGAAATTTATGCAACAAGACAACAGAAGCAGGTCTTTTTTATTTAACCTGATTAAAGAGAATTTGTCTTAAAAAGTGAGGCTTGAGGATTAGTGTTTTATAAGCATATTTTGGACAAATTCTTAAGAAAAAACCAAATTAAAACAAAAAGAACCCCCAAAACAAACAAAACAACCAAAATCCCAGGGGAAAAAAAACCACAACCAAAAAACCCCCCAAAACCATTGCACTGTTTCCCTGATTTAAACTGTTTCCATTATTATTCTAAACATAAAGACCCTGAGTAAGAAAATAACCTGGAAAAACCATCAAATCACAGCTGCTAATTTCTGGATATTAAACTGCCATGTTGTGAAAGAAATAGATATGATCAACAAATGGGCACACACATGACATGGCAAACCATTGGCTGCT
This sequence comes from Corapipo altera, assembly GCF_003945725.1. Taxonomy (NCBI): domain Eukaryota; kingdom Metazoa; phylum Chordata; class Aves; order Passeriformes; family Pipridae; genus Corapipo; species Corapipo altera. The sequence continues at coordinate 2,594,284 of NW_020884941.1, forward strand.
GCTTTCTGCCAGGTGCTGAGTTCCAGCCCAATCTCCTAAATCCATTACACCTTTAAAAGAACATGAGATGCTTAATTAAGCTCCACAGAAAAGCTTTCAGTCCAAGTGAGGGATTCTAAGCTCTGTCATTAACTCTGGGAATGTTCAGCTGGGTAAGAGTCAGCTTTTCATCCAGTTTGTTTTTTTTTTTTGTGGGCCAACATCCAAAATTCTCTCTACAAGTAGCCTGGGCTTGGAAAGCATTCTTGCTTGACAATTATTATATGCAGAGGTTGACATTTACTATATCCAGAACCAGCTAAGTTACAATTAAAAGGTACACCAGCACATTAGGCAGGGGAAGAATAAACCCAAGGCCACTGCACCGCAGGCACGGCACAACAGTCGGGTTAGTGCAGCTTCTGACTGTCCCAATGCCTACAAACAGGGGTTTCTGATCCAGAAACCTTCCACTAGACTCCATCTTGTCAGGCTCTACAGTTTTAAAAGATATCTGATTAAAACTATGAACATTATGATTTGATTCTAGAACACCTGGGATGAAAAATTCTGCTGTCACTGATCATAAATCTGTCATCAACATTTACAGCGTAAAACAGTGAGTTCATAACACAGTTATCTGACAAATCCAGTCTGTGACTTCCCCTTCCTATGAATTTTAACATTGGGTAGAGATTTAACAGTAATTTACCACATTAATTACATTTTTTAAGTCCTGCTGTAAACTGGAATTCACAGTACACAACTCTGACAACTCCTGTGAAGTACACAAACTGTAAGAAAGGAGTTGCTTAAAGGTGACTGCACAACAGGTCCCCTGTCCTTCTGCAGAGAAGAGTATTTTTAAATTTCCACTGTACATTTAGACTTGTAAACTGTGAATAAACCCCCTGGTCATTTCATTGTTTGAATGCCGGGTCTGTCTTTGTCACACTGGCTCCATTTCCAAAGAGCTGCAGTGACATCCAGTGGTAGTTATGCTGAAACTCAAGCTCACAAATCTTGGAAACAAGACAATTCCTCCCAACTCAGGGGAGTTTCTGTTTGGCACCACGCTCAGCTGAAGGAGAGCAGGACAGCACCTGGATCTTGGATAGGATCTTCCATTGTTACCACAAAAAGAATCGGGATAAGCTTAAGCAGTTTTTCCGAAGCTGAAAAGGAGGGCAAACTTCATTTCACACCATCTACTGGAGCCTCAGAACCTCAAGATTCTCATCCCAGATGCCTTTTCCACTCACACTGTTAATATCACTTTCAGGACCTAACACACTGTTCAACAAGTGCAAATACTTCCCTTTCAGTTTAATGTCTCTCATTACTCATCAACTCCAAAAGCTCCCTGTACAGTCCTCACATCAAACACAGAACAGCTTTATTCTCTCTCTCAGAAGATTTCACATCTCTTAAATTAGAAAAGGGAACACACACCAGAAAAAAAATGACTCATTGGAAAAAACAAGATTCCAAAACACAGCAGCAACCTCTTCCAACCCTTACTAGCTGTGTGAGCCAACAGTGTATTTTGAAGCTGTGTATTAATAATTCAAAAAAAAAAGACACCAATAAGTCAAAATCATTTTTCCAGCTTGCCTTACATCCCACAAAACCTAAATTTCCAACTATCTTCAACTGAAGAATACCATAAACAGACAGAAAAGCTTCAAAAGCTCTTAGTCATAGGGTTTAGTTTTAGGTAGTCCTGCAAGGAGCAGGGAGTTGGATCCAATGATCTTTCTGGGTCCCTTCCAACTCCAGATATTCTATGATACTATGAAAAGCTGTATTTGTACAAATAAAGGTAAACCACATTTCTAGTGCTCTTTACAAAATCTGTTTTAGAAATGTACATTAATACAAAGCAATTTCTTGGGTTAGGAGGGAGAAGCAGCTTGACTCTGCTGCACCAGGAGGTTGAACAAGACTTGATAACAAAATGTAAATCTGTTTATGCTCAGTGTATGATTTTCAACTTGATGTGTATTTCAGAGATTCTTCTTCCAAACTGGTTGCAAGGACTCAAGTCTAACCAGGTATAGAAAAAGAAGATGTATAGTGAACAGCAGCAAGGCAACTTATTGTGGTTATTGTACAGGGATCTGGCTATTTAGCAATTAAAATTCTTAAAACTATCTTGAAACAATTTGCTTCAGATTTAAACTGAGTTTCTCTAGGAACTCTCAGCCAGCCCTACAGCTGCACCAGTCTCAGGGGATGGTCATACACATGGTACAACCTCCTCCTGTTGCAGGCAGAGTCACTCAGCCTCACAGCTCCCCTCCAGTGCCACCCCAGCCCACTGAAAGAAAAGAATAGTTTCTTCATTACCTCGGTTACAGATAGTGCAGAAATTGCTTGGTCCTTCACTATGCTTCTTCAAGTGATCTGCCATATATGCTGCTCTCAAGTACTTCCCACACACCTGGCATGGGACTTTGTCTTCATGACAGGCCAGGTGTGAGCGCAGCCGGTCACGAGTGGCAAAGGAAGCATTACAAGTCTGCAGGTACAACGAGAACCATGTGACTCATCAGCTCTGCCAAAAGCACTGATATTGTTGAATATACTTAGTATTCTTTAGAGTAAACACCTTAGATCCTGAGCAAAGACACAAATGACATGATGCACAAGCCATTTTCCCCCACAAACAAAAAAATTCAGATCGCCAACACATTGCACATGATGTGATGCTACTACTTGAAAGAATTAAGGAAACGGCTCTAACATACTACAGACAGTAAAACTTAAATCAAGATAGAGTTGTAAGGCTTTAGCTCCTCTCTGACGATGAAGATACTAAAATTTTAAATAATATTTAACAACAGAAATAGCACAAACCACTTCATTCCATTTACAGTAATTTCTGCCATTTCACTGAGCTATCACTTTGGATCACTCTGGACCACTCAAAATGTCCTCTCTCATCTTCCTACATTCTGCTCTTTGATGTGATCAATCTGACTTCAGTACACAGAATCTTTTGGAGTATGAAGACATACAAACAAAGCATCAGAGAATCATCTGGGATGAGAATATGACAAGAGACAGTAGAAGAGTCATCCTGGTATCCACAGCAGCAGTGCAGACAAACTGTACAAGTGAAGCCTCAGAACCGAGCAGGTATCAAAATAACTGCAGGACATTGTAATCTGTTTATAACTTACCCCTGATCAAGGTATCATATTCTACTTACTACCACGTAACAAGCTTGATTTGGTATAATATCCATTCTACTCGCCCACTTCCCAGATGAAATCCATATGATGAGTGAAGGCTCCCTCCCATTTTTATAATTCCAGGAATGGGCAGGCACACAGGCTCTGTCCACAGCCTGCTGCAGCAGCCTGCCAGTTCTCAAGGGCTTGTTCTATCTCTAGTGTCTGAGGGGAAATAAATCACCAGCCATGGGCTGTACAGGGTATGGGAGACACAGTCTGACCCACTTCACAAGTGTGAGAGCAGAAACCAAAGCAAACACACATCACAGTGACCAGAGCAAGGGGCAGCAGTGACAGCCAAGAGTGGACAGTGTTTTGTTTATATCACCTTTATATAAAATAACACAGTTTTAAGATGTTATAACCAGAACCCCCTAAAAATAATATGAGGCTATTAAGTGACTTGGGAACTGGATATATTCTACCTTTTCAAGTATCTGTACGTAATTAAATCACTGTTCCGATAGAGACAGACTTGTTAAAGTAACAATCCTAGTAAAATTCCAAAACTGTAATGTCAAGTAAGTGAAATTGATAATACAGAAGAGGGTAACACATATAATTATATAAAATTCAGTTAATCAAGAGCTTAATCCAAAAAACATTGAAGGTAGCTGAAAAATACCTATCAACTTCAACAGGCTTTACACTCATTTGATCCTGTGAGATGCTTCAGTGTGGCAAACTTCCAGGGAGCTGAGGCTGCTCTGCAGCAAGCACAAGACTTAACACCTCAGAGGATCAGGACTTAATGAAATTAAAAAGGCAACAGTAAAACTATCTGGATTTCTGTGATACAGTTTAACTAAGCTCACTAGACAAAGATTCATAAATTACGAGTAGTGTAGGATTAAGAGGCAAATTCTTGAACGTGAAAGGTTTCTCCTCCTTTGAAATCCCAGGACACAGCGCTGAGCAAAACAGGTGCAGCTTTCACTTACTGAAATGTTCTTAGAGCTAAACACTCTTTGAAGGCAGGATTGCAGCACTGATAGTAATCAATGTGTTGGATATCAGCTAAAGATATATAACTAGATAATCAATGACAGCCAAGAGATCCATCATCAGTAAATCTAAAGCTACTGGGCTGCAGTAACGTCCACCCCTGAGCACGGGGGGGGCATAAGCTCATAAACAGATCAGAGACAGATCACACAAATACAGGGGGGCCAGAAGTGAAACCACATCTGACCCAGAGTGAACTTAGCAAGTTGAAAGCTTAGGGAAAGGCCATATAATAATTTCTGTGATTGATTTCTCACTCTTGCTGCTGAGTTGTGCAAAGCTCACCTTTGGATAAGCTATAGAGAAAATATATCTGTGAAGAAGCTTAAAAAAAATAATTAAGTCCAGCGGAGAAAGCAAGAACCAGTTTAGCTGAATCATAACAATGGGAAACAGGACTAGGCTTAAAGAAAACCCCAAAGTTAATATTCAAATAGTTAATATTTATAAAAGGTATAGAGAAAAAAAAAGGTCTTATTTTACAAAAGATGTGAAGTGCTAAATGAGTGCTAAATATTTATCATTAATTGTTAATCATAGAAGAAAACGCTCCAGTGCTTTCCTATCAAACATTGCACAGGTATATAAATAGACCAAAAAAAGAATATATAAAGTTTAAAAAACATTGTTTAAGAAATACCTCTTGAAGTTTCAACTTTTCTATGGATGTGGATGTCTCTGAGCTTATTCCATGGTGGCTGCCATTTTCCTGCTAATAGGCAGGAAGTAAGAGAAATTAGGACAGGAAGAAACTCATTCTGCATTGAAATCAATGGGAAAAGCACTGGACTTGGGATGCCAATTAAGCTGGGCTTTAATTTAACCTGCATTTTTCTTTTTTATTTAATGTGCCAGAAGAACAAGCTGTCTCTTGTCTCTGAGAAGGAGCAAACTTCTGTTTTGTCCCCTTGTTCTTTCACATCCACAGATTTTCAGATCACCATTTCCTCCCAGACTGCAGCCTAACGTTCATCCCATTCACACGCCAAAGCCGACAGCTTCACCCTTCCCATGGAGTCAGCACTCTGAGCCATCCCACTGGGGCCACAAAACTGACTTACCCCTTCTCCTATATCACAACTCAAACTGTCAGATTGGGGAAAAAAAAGGAATAAAAATAACCCAAAAAAATCACCAGTGCAACAATCCAGGGAAGAAAAATCCAGAGTGCCATTTGCCTGGACACCAAAACGACTCCTTGGATCTGATTTCCCAGCTGCTTTGCCTCTGTGGAGACCTTCCCTAATCTGAGTCTATTTTAACAGTAATGGAACAGCTGGAGTCAGGTCTTTGGCATCAGCTGCTAGAGGTGCTGGAACTTAGGATGCTTGTGAAAGATCTGTGAAGCTCAGATTTTAGGGGGCTGAGTGCAGGATTACAAACTGAGCACTCAAAACTACAGCTGCTGCAGGGATGCTCAGCTTATAACTGTTCTGCTCCTCATACTTTCATTTTATTTATTCTCAAGTTGGGTTGAGTCCTGCTCCTCATACTTTCATTTTATTTATTCTGTAATTGGGTTGATACCTTCTCACTTCTGTTTTGGTACTCCAAGTGTACCATGATGCCACATCAACAAAACACAGATATCTGTTGGTTTGCAAAGATACATGAGGGCTCAGATAAAGGGCTGGTGGATTTTGTTTAAATCAGAGCACAAATTCCAAAAATGCCGTTGCAATAGAGGATTCTGGAATGCTCTTCTGTTTACTGACAGGGTAATTCTCTTTTTCAGTAAACATAAACAAAGCATGACAATAACAGGAATGTTCAGCGGGAACTCAACAGATTCAAAAAGGATGCTCAGTGCTGCTCTCATGGGGAGCTAATCTGCCAAATAAAATCCATGGAAAAAAGGAATGGAAAATGGGCAAACAACATGCCAATATTAAGCTATTTTCCTTCCTTGTGGCCAGATCCTGTGTTTAGATACACATCCCGCAACAGAAGCATAACTGGCTATGAGATAATCACAAGAACTTAATCAATTTCTACCTCAGCTTTCATGTTTGAAACAAATGTTCAGTGTGACAGCACCCCCTCTGTGTTTGTACCATGTACAGCAGATCTGTGCATGTTTAAGAAGACTTTCTAAATCTGACAGCACATTACCAAGTAGTTTTTGCAAAGACACACAAGAGGTCGTTAACAAATTTTCTATACCTTAAGACTCATAAAAAATTAACTTTGCAGGGTTAAGCAGTCAAAAATCAAGAACAAGCCAAGCCTGGAGGACAATCTCAGCTCTGTCCTGATGCTTGTAACCTGTAGCCTATGCCTTTTAACTGAGATGGACAATGCATGCAGTGTTATGGCACTTCAGACAACACATGATGAGAGAGACTGTTCTTAGAAACTGCTATCACAAAATACATGTGTGCAAGGAGATGGGGTTGAGCTTGGCTGTACAATCTTAGCTTCCACATTTCTTTTCTTTCTAGCTCTTAGTGTCTCCTCTGATTCACACAGAGTTTATATTTAATACACTTAAATCAATCAGAAACTATAAAAAAATTATCAGGCATCAGCTGGCAAAGGATAATTCACATCTATCAGTGTTATTCATAAACTGTGTCCATTCAGTCACCTTGGTATCAACTGGCAAAAGACTGAGGAGTTTCTGTTCATGTTGGAACTAAACATTCATTTTTGTACTTGTGGACAAATACATGGTTATGGAAAAAAATTGTGGTTGCCTTCATCCACCCAGACCCCTTGCTGTCCCCAGATTGGGAAGTCTTTTTATGAGTGGAATTTTCCAATTTGTATAAATCTATAAACCCTAAATCATCTTAAGAAGCTTAAACCAATCTAAAGCTTTATATAGGACATACAGTTAAATCAATGTGATGGCTCTGTGGCCTGACTCTCAAAGGTGCTGGGCTTCCACAGATCATATGGATGTCAAGGGAAACCTTCAGATGGTTCCAGCTATTTGGAGAACTGTTCACTAGATTACTAAAACTGCAAAATGTTTCAAAACTCTCACAGTTTGAAGGAAACATAGGAGAGATGTATCAAAACGTGCAAAAATGCAGATTGGGAGGCAGCAGTCATGTAGGATTGACTGAGTTCATAAAATGTGGGTGAATATTTTAGGAGAAAAAAATCCTTGTCTTCAAAGAAAAAGAAAATAATCTTGCTCCAACTTCTTCAAATAAGTATTAAATAAATCTCTCTGCAGAAACCAAGCACGGAGACTCTTAGCCCAGGAAATGTTACAGAAATTTGCCCAACATCTATGTGAAGGCAGTGTATAATAGTGGAGCTGATTCTCACTTTGGTTTTAACTGATACTTCCATGCACCTTTTAAATCTCTCTATAAATTAATTACAAAATATATCCCTTCATTTGATCTTTCAAACCCTAACAAATAATTTATTAACTGCAAAAAACTATATACAGCATTGTGACCTTGTATGACAAAGGATATTGTGATGCTGTTGTTTATATTCACCCTGGGATAAAAAAAGCTTCCAATTTTGCTCAGTGCAATGTTCTGAAGGCTATGTGAGTTAAAAAAATTGGTATCTTGACAAGTTATGATAATTATAATTTATTATTTTTATTTGAAATTATTCTAAAAAAAAAATGTAGTCAGCATTGCAGCCTCCTGATGGCAACAACTGCAGTTAAAAAAAAGGGAGGGGAGTGGAAGGAATCATCAGTGCCACTGACTCCAAGCCCAGGTGGCTGAGTAAGAGATCCAGGGTGAGACTGGGACAGAGCAGGAGGGAAGGGGAAGAAGGGGAAGGAAGCAGGAGGACCAAAGCTGTAGATGACACGAGGGGCTGGGCTGGGCTGGGACAGAAAAGGAGGGGACGGGAGGGATGTAAAGCAGCTGTCACTGGAACACTGTTCTTCACCAACATTTAGCCCAACTCACACACACATGGTGTCTTTACTGGTACTTCAGAATTGTCTGCACACATAAATCCAATGCCAAAGATCACCCACACATCAGTCTAAACCCCTCTGGCTCCTACCTGACACTTGTGAGGTCTCTCTGAGGTATGCACCTGTTTGATGTGTCCATTCAAGTGGTCTGGCCTTAAAGGAAAATACACATAAGCACACTTAAAACAAATACTAAAAATAAACTTACCATTTTAACCAAAGAAAAAAAAAATCCCAGTGCTGGATCTATTACAAATATAGTGATATTTAACTTTCCAAGAACCAGATCACCAACAACTGGGATTCTACCTTGTTATGCACCCTCTCCAACTTGCTAAAAAGGCAGCATTTTCTCAGGAAGAAATTATGACTGAATGATGAGAGAAAAAGGGAAATACAAGTTACAGTTTTTCAAGCCTGCATGTCCCCTTCCAAAATCCTATTTAGATCTTGACAATCAGGATGCTTTGATTTACAGTTGCTGAATATTTGAAAATCAGACCTTTTTGGTTTATGTCCCAAGCATGCATATAAAAAGCCAACTTTAAGTATCTCTGTGCAAAAAGACTGACCCTAAACTCTGTTGCTGTAACACATTTTCCACCTTAAAGATGAAAAAACACTGTCCTAACTCACAACTTAGTGGGGAGACTGCATTGATACAAATAAAGTGCTCTGAAGGTCCCAACTAGAAGGTGCAATGGAAGAGCAAATTATTACTGAAAAAAGACTATTTTTCACAACCAGCAAAGCCTACTTTGAAGAAGAAAGGACTGAAGAGCTGCAGATTTTCCTGGTGGGAGTTTCTCCTAGTGGGAAGAAAGCTTTTCATTGTATGAGGCCAAAACTGCTTGGAAACAAGTTCCCCACCCTCTCCTCCCCCAGCTTCGCGGCTGCGCCAATGAGAGGGCGCGGGATGGAATTCACGCACTGCAGGCAGAAAATAGGCTGAACTTTGCAGTGAGGCTCCTAAACCCGAAGCTCCAGCGATGGGCTGGAGTGGTGTAACCGGACAGACTGGTTGGGGTCCTTCAGCCTACCCCCAGCCCAGCCACCTCACGTGCTGCGCTACCGAATAAAGGAAAGGAGACTAAAATTAGACCTCACGCTTCCAGCCTCCTGTGGCTGCTCCTAAGACTGAGGGCTGAAACCTAAAGTCTGTAGTTTTCATTCATACTGCGATTTTACAAAGATATGCAAACACTTCTGTTGTTTACTTTTGTAACAGCATTCCTGCCTGTTCACATTAACTTACTGGGAACAATGAGAGCTCAACGTGTATCTCTCCCTTGATGACAAAAACGTTTCGTACAGCAACAGCAGAAATCTTTGAGTGTCAATAAAAACAATAAAAATTGGTACACGATGCCAGGTAGCGCTATAATAAGAAAAATACTTTCACTTCTAGCCACGGATGAAATTTTCATTTTGTGACTCTGTGTCACTAAATCTGCAGTCCTTATGGAGATGCATCCCTAATTATTGCCAATTAAAAAAAAAAAAGGAGGGGGGGAGGGCTACATTTTCATCATTTATTTCAATAACAAAAAGTCCCTCTAACAAAAAGTCCCTCTATCAAAAAGAGAGCTAGCGGGGGCAGAATTCCACAATTTGCAGGGGCGCAATTCTACAATTTATATAGCCTAGTGGCCTTTTGATTTGTTTTCATATCTTGATTCCTTCCCTCCTGTTAGAGCAAGGCAACTGCTGTAGAAAACTGACTGCTGGTACAGAAGTAATGAAAGTGTATGCATCCCCCTCCCCCCCACTACTTCTAATCTCAAAGCGAGCAGCAAACTTCCAAAAGAGTTTCAAATTCATTAACTCAGACTATAAGATACCACTAACACAACTACGTGTACCAAACTACTCATTAAATTAGCTCCCACAAACAGCGACAACAGAAAATCAGCAACATTAAATGCACAGATCTTACGTATGTTGCAGGGCAGAAACAGGATCCCCTTCAGAAGGATGTAAACCCAAAGGACACAAAGATCATGTAATAAAAGATACTTGATGCTGCAGCCTTTGAAATCTCACCTCTTCCTTCACATTTGGGTGATAAAAAACATTACGAACTAAGAGAAATGAAGGGAAGTTAAGAAAAAGAAAATTTAAAATGGATACGAGAAAAATAATAATCTTGAGATGTATTATTTTGCACTTCAACAGCACCTTCAAACTACCTACAAATCAGTGGTCTCCAGACACTTCTGTGAGGCAGGTAATTATTTCAATACCCATTTCACAGAAGAGTCATTTGAGGGAGAGACTCATTTGCCCAAGGACACGCTCACACCAAGTCTGGGATAAAGCTGGGAATGTTCCCCAGAAGCCAACTGACTCCCAGTTCTATGTCTTAATTACTTTTAAACCCTTTCAGGAGACTGCAGAATAGCGTCCCAGAGGAAATGATGGAAGTCCCACTTCTTGAGACATTTTAAAATGGAACAGTCCAACTATCCTAAGTACGTATCCCAAGGGACAGGAAACACAACTTCCTAGGTCTCCGTTGGTGTCTGTGGTCCTTACAAGCACTCTCTTACCTGGAAAAGCCTTTTCCACAGCTCTGGCAGATGTAGGGCTTTCCCACAGAGCCGTCGTGAGATCGAACATGATAGGACATCCTGTCTTTCCGCTTGAACCGCAAGCCACACACCGGACAAGAGTACGGCTTCTCGCCAGAGTGCGACAGCTTGTGCCGATTCAGGTGGTACACGTCCCGAAAAATCTTGCCACAGATCTCACAGGCCACCTGTTTCCTCGTCCTGCTTCTTTTCCGGGGTGCATCGGGGTCGTCCTGACCAGGGACACCATTTTCACCCAGTCTGGGGGGTGGGATGTCTATGTAGCCCAGCTGTAAGCTCGTCACCCCATGTTGAGCCTCGTGCTGCCGAAGACGATTAGCATCCGTAAACACTTTCCCACAGAGGCCACAAGGCAGGATACCGGCCTCTCGCAGGCCCCCCGGGGTACCAAACATCATGGAGTCCAAGAGGTTGGCTTTGCGGGGACGCCCTCTGCCCCTCTTGGTGCTTAAAGTGGGGGCACTAGCAGCAACGTTCTGGAAGGGCGAGGCCAGCAGCGGTGGGGACAGAGGTCCTGCCACCATGGGCAGGCGGTCCACGCCCTGCAGCACGGGCAGGGAGGACTGAGCGGCGCTGAGTGCGGCCCGCGTGGCCTCGTCTTCGGGCATGCCGGCGATGCCGTTGCCATTGGGCGCCAAAGCGGCACCGTTGGTCATGTCAAGAGGGAAGCCGAGGTCGGCAGCCCCCGGACGGAACAGCATGATGTCAGGGCGCGCGGGGGGCACGAGGAGCTGCACGTTGGACTGCTTGATGACCTCCTGGCAGATGTCGATCACCGAGCGCATCAGCAGGAACTTGGCGGCCGTCATGAGCTCCGGGAAGCTCTCCAGCCGCACCACGATGCGCGACGTGTAGGCGAAGTCCAGGATGTCTCCGAACACCTTGGAGCTGATGGTGTGCATCTCCAGCTCCCGCCCGCCCCCGGGGGCGCCGCCGGCCGCCGCCGCAGCCCCGCCGG
>NW_020884941.1:2606353-2640746 GCF_003945725.1 Corapipo altera
CAGTGAGGAAGATGATTATGTTTAACACACCAGCCAGGCTGCACACACACGGAGCACTTAAAGAATCTGGAATTTGCTTATCTTTCCTAGTGGCTTTGGACAGTTGTGCTCCTTTCCCCCAGTGGTTTATTAATTTGCTTTCTTTTAGCCCCCAGCCTCCTAACATGGTTCCTGCTTCCTATTTCAGTTCCCTCCTCGCCTGTTCTTTGTCTCTCCTCCAGGCAGGGGGAGGGGGGGGGTCCTGCCGCTCTCACTCCACTCTCCTCAGAACTTTCTCCAGTTGCCACGGAATGTTCTGGTTTCAGCTTCCAGCCCTCCTGTTTAAAAGGCACCATCCAACACACCCTGCCTGTTTCTCTGGGTAAAAGTTAAAAAACCCCCAAAGCATCGCTGTTTCTTGGGAAGGGACCCACTCACACGTGCCACGAGGATGTCAGATCAGCACTCTGGGAGCTCACACTCAGGGTAGTTGCTGGATGCTCGTTCAGGGTGACCCCCAGCACCTTGCACTCCCAGGGAATCACAGCCTTTGCCTTGGCTCCTCAGTGCTCTGCCATGGCAGGGTACTGACTCCTGTTAGTACTTTCAGCATTATTACTCTCACCTCCTGCTCCCTCTGGCTCCACCAACACATTTAAAGGACCACTCCTTACAGCATTTTCTGGTCCCAAACTCACCCCATCTCAGAATATGAGACTATCAAAGTAGCCATTCAACTCTAGTGTTTGTTGTAACATAGCCAAATTTCTTCTGCAAATAAACAGTTTGTGCCACACTGAGACAAAATTTGGCTCATCACTGTAAACAGACTTGTAAGGTGAAGTTCCCTAAGTTTAAAGTGATGGCTAAATGGCATTTCTCCATATATAACTATATAGGCAGACAGGAATGATTACCTTTGAATTCATTTACCATCACAACTGGCTAGCTACTGTTTGAAGACAACGTTCCAGGTGATGTTTAAGAAAGTATAAAATTTCAATTCTACTGAAAAGCATATAGGATTTCTTCCCTTTTTCAGATTATTCCTAATCTATTTTCTCTGACTTCTGTGCTTGGATATGCTGAACTTCTTTTGAATTCATCTCCCTTTTAAATAAAGGCATTTTCCTCAGCTACTTTATTCAGCTTCTCACTATTTCCTGTCTCACTTCTGCTCATGGGAATTCCTGAGCTGTCCCTAAATGCCTAAATGTTTTGCAGCTGCCTGGTGCCTGCTGAAGCACTTTGATTGGTGTTTCAATAGTATTAATAATCCTCCTGTGCTCTGAACATGTGTGCACCATTTGGGACTGCACACTGTACACTGCTCACTTCACTGCAGATCAATTGCTACTGGCCTTACTCAGGAGTGCAGACCTTAAATTGGTGTGCAAACACAGGAGGGAACAAAAGACTGGTGCAGTCAAATCCATTCAAACATATTTGGGTATATGTTAATTAGAGCTGACTCATACCTATTTGTTCAACAGTCTCAACTCATGAATCTGTGTAGGTCTTGTGGCTACTGAAATTTTTCAGAATAGTCTCATTATTATACTCTTTAAGAAGGTTAGTCACTATTTCACATGGATTATAATATTAGCAGAGACATTTGTGCATAGCACTTGTGCCAGCTAATCAGTCATATGAACCATTTCTTTTTTATGTGTGTTCCACAAAAATACACAACATTGTGCATTTCAAGGCACACTTGTGATTTCAGTGGGTAGCTATCAGTTTTTCTGAGCTTTCACTGGTATTTTAATTAACTGCTACTGATCTAACAAGCAATTAATTCAGCATTCATTACTAGGTTGATGATTACTTAAATTTAGTTTTTAAAGCTTGCTCATTTTTTTACTGGGAATCATCCCATGAGAGTGCCAACCCTAGCAGCAAGGATTCTCAGACTTGGAGACAGCACAGTGTCCTCTGTCACCCAGACGTGGGTTAGTGATTTGTCAGCTTTCTCCTCTAAAAGCAGACAAAAACTCTTGTTTAAAAATACCCAGCACCCTCACAAACCCAACAGCAATAGGGAGGTCTATGATGCTGTGGAAAGTATGCAGAAAGAGTTATTTAAAAAAAGGAAAACTGCACTGTTTGTTTTTCCTCCTTTTGATCACTCTCCTCACTGTACTCATGTGCTGTGCAGTCCATCTGTTGCACGGCAGTCCACAACAAAGTCTGGGGAGCTGATGCTAAACTACAGAACTTTGTGTTGTTAAACTAATTTAACACAGTCTTGGAAGCCAACCTTTGATACTTAATCTCCCTTTTGTTCCCCTCATTTCTTCACTCTGCCCAGTTTAACTTATTCTAGACTGCCTGGAACCAATGCAACCTGAGCCACTGAAAACAAGATTGTCACATTAGGGATCTGGTCAAAATGGAAACACAGCCTAGGATTCAGTCTCGCTGACTCCCCATGAATTAGACATCCATGCCTGGCTAAGCAAACCTGACAGACAAGTTTCTTACCTAAAACATACATTACAATGCAATCCTAAATGTGCAAGGTTTGGTATTTGCAGATCAATAGCCAAACTCCTGTGCTCTCCCCAGAAGGACATCTTCTCCACAGATGCCAAATAAACTGGCATAAAAAAGTTAATCCAGGAAAACAACTAAGAATGGATATATCTGTAGGTTTTACAACCTTCAAAAGATAAACGATTTTCTTGATTGCCTCAAGGGTTAATTAAGATATGAATTGTATCAACTTCACCTCAGACAATCAGTATCATGCTTGCATTGAAGATTCAGTACTGCAGGTATAAAAAGTCTCACCTTTTCATCGTGGATTCTCAAAATCTCTTTCTTCCAGATGGTCCTTAGTCAGCTCATTACAGGTTTGTCTTCTCTTCAGCATGACCAGTTTTTCCCTGAAATACATTAATATGGGTAAGTAGCAGCCAGCTCTCAAATCGAGGTACAATTCATAGGGGAAAAAAGGGCTAAATTTGCCAAATTGTAAAAACTGCAAAAGGAAAAAAAACCAAACCAGAAAAATCACTTTAAAATGAACTGATTCTCTACATGCCTTAACTTGCAGTTACCCTTTTTCTTCAGGAGGGAACTCTGGCAGGATGATTATGGTCCCATAGCCATAATTCTTAAAACCATAAGTACTCAGGTCACGTTTATCATTTGATACAGTTATTTTTCACTGGGCTGCTGATAATTTCTGAGAGGATATGAAATTTCAAGAGCCTTGTTTCACCTGCAGTCATGATTTCATTTCCTCCCTGTCACCTCCTTCCCACTTTTTGAAATCCTGCAGAAATCCCCCCCCCCATAAGCTAGAAATGCAGTCCCCAGCAAGCCCACAAACACACAGACACAATGAGCTGTTTGCCAGCATAGTCTGCAGCCTCTGGCATAAAGTGAATTACCAAACCCACAAGTGCTCTACTACCAGAGTGGCTCTTTGGCTAAAATGACCTTCTCAGAGCACTGTGAATAAACTTGATATCCACGAGTATTTGAATTATTTATTAGAACATAAAATATGGAAAAAAAAGAATTTAAAAATATTTAACTAGGTGAGCACGCACTAGTTATTTTTAAGAAAGGTCTTTATGTGATTTTAATGAAGCATAAACAAGTTATCACAATTAATTTCATACTTACAGCATTTACCATGTATTTTACAGTGTTAAATTTTACATGGTTATCCAAAAGACTTGCAAGCCTCTTCTCAATACACTTAGCTTGCATCTCACCATCTCACGTAAGTAAAACTCTTACTCAAGCTAAAATACTCATTTTGGAAAGAAATTCAGAATCTGACCCATAATGAAGCAGCCTATTTAAAATTGGTAGTTTGACAGAAAACCCACTGAGTGCTTTCTCCCACTGCTCAGCTCTGCTATTGAAGTGAGCCCCAGTTATCATCCTCGCAGGGCAGTGCTATGGAAACATCAAAGTTTCAATTATTCTGCGGCAACTGCACATTCCTGTTGTGCAAAAATAAAACTGAGGCACAAGTAAAGGAAATGACTTGCTCAGAATCAGTGTCAGCAGGACTGGAGTGTGTAGAACATGAATTTCTGAAGCCCATTTTTCTGTAGCCCTCCATCATTCCAATCTTGCTGCTGAGGGATGTGCCATGTCAGTCACATTCCTGTCACTGTAGCTTGCTGGAACAAACACTCCTGGTTCTCCCCAGTCACTGATTCCATACTGTGTCGTGGTCCTTAACTGTTTGATGAGACAGCCTTTATGTCAGACAGAGTCTTTCTGCACTTGCTCAATACTCTTTAGAATATTGCTTTCCTTATCTTATTAAGAATATTATTAAAAAAGTGCTGGAGTTATATGCTGCCAGTTCATCAGTTAGCCCTCCCTATGCTACTAAATCATATCTGGGTTTTTCTCCAGGTCTGAGCCTTCATTCTGTGTTGTCTGACACAACAGGCAGGTGGGCACCAGAGAAATGGACTGTTGTGCAAGTTACAGCCTTTGGAAGTATAGCCCCTGTTGCACTTCATCTAGATTTCCTAAATGGAATTAGCTCAATTTAAAAAACATATATATGTTTTAATAAAAAAAATGGCAATTCACATCCTCCATCTTCTGTCAGTGCCCACTGTAAAGCTCAATTAACCTTTCAAGCAGATCTCAGTCTCTTGTATCTCCTTTCATTTTCTCTCAGGTTCCACTGGGGGCTTTTTCCTCTCCTGACATTATATCCAATTTTCTATTAATATTTTCCTTGATTTTTCTCTTCTCTGACTGACTATTTTTTTTTTCTTTTTCTCTAATAAGCTTTTATCATTTGCACTCCATTTTCTAATTTGGATTGCTGTCCTCAGAGGACCTCACTTATCCATTCCCAGTCACCCACCCTTCAGTCTCTTTCCCACTGTCACACCTTATTTCCCATGGTCATAATCAGCCTGTTCTCCAAGCACCACATCACATAAAACACCTTTATATTAAAAAACTCACAACAGTCATCACAATAAATAAAAATAATGTCACTCTGTTCACAACCTGGAACCAATCTATACTGAACAAAACTTCCCAAAGCTTAAAAGATGGTGCTGTTGTAAACTAGTATGAACTACTTTAAATATCCTAACCGATTAGAAAATGTTCATTTGGCTACCAAAAATCAGACTAATTATCTTTATTAATTAAACTCTTATTCCCTTCAAGTAATTAAGGAAAATACTCAACACTGAAATAAGTTTTTAGATGCCTAAATTCCTTATAGGACCTTTTCTTCAGTAACTTCCTGTAAAAAAGGATATAAGAGCACAGACTGAGCAGTTGTGCATTAAGAACCCTATGAATTCCTAAACCAAGAAAGCAAAAAACTCTCCTGTAACTAAATTTTCAAACCACATATTTTGTTGACAGCTTTTTTCATTCAATCCACACTTGGAAAAAAAAAAGTTAGTTACATTCAATATGTGAGATTTGGAGTGAGTTTTTGACAACAAGTGATGTTGTTTCTAGCACCAAGTTCTGAAGTTAACCCTCCTGCAGAAAGAGGGATGGTCTTAAACCCTGTTTGAGCATTCAGAATTTGTGTTTTCTTCAGTGTTTTCCCTTTTACTAAAAAGGGCCACAAATGTGGACTGATTATATGGCTGAATTCAGCTGAGGCATAAACAAGTCCAACTCCATCTGAAGTAAGTAGGAAAAAATTTATACCAGGGTCAAATCTATGTCCCATGTTGGAAAAAGATATTGTTCATAAGGAATAATTAGAAAACCATGAACAAATATACAGGAGTAGGTGCATTTATATTTACCCTAGCTTAGCTGAGCTAACATTACCAGGAATAGCAATCCCATTTCATTTGAGATTCTATTTTAGTAAGCTCTCTATAAGCTTATATTAATGACAGTTCCTACTATAAAGAGTTTATGACAATAAAGGCTGATTTTTCGATTAAGATGAGACAAGCAGAGAAATGCAGAGGCAGAAAGAGGCAGCAAATAGCAGTTTTGTTCTCATTGCTCTAGCACTTTTTTTTCTTTTCACTGTAAGTTAAAGAAGATTTAATGATTCTATAACAATTCTGTTACCAAAACTGCTATAAGGCTTGTTAAATCTTGCCAATTGTGTGGTACTCAGAATCCTGTCTGAAGATGTGGCAGGTGGTTCTGCAAGTGTCACTTCTCACAGCATGGGCCCAGGAAAGTGTATTTGTGTTTAAAAAGCACGTTTACATTTAGGTTCATTGTATAAAAACAGACTTTGCAATAAATTGAGACAGAAGATCTTTCCTGGAAAGAATACTGATTTATGGAGAAAAACATTTCTGTAAATATTCCAATTCAGACAGGGAAACAAACTTGGAGACCAAAATCCTGAACACTGATATTTCCTTCTGTTACAAAAATACTTTATATCTGAAATCCAATTGTTTGGCTTCTTGTGATATTATCAAAAGCTGGAAATACTTGGCTCTTTAAAGCTTGAAGGGGCCATTAAAAAAAAAAAATCCTTTCTCTATTTAATTAGCCCGCATCCAGCGGACAGCTACAGATGTCCCTGGGGCAAAGCGGTACGGCCGGGGCTGGGCTGAGGGAGCCGTGAGAACGCTCCAGCGCTGGTCTGACAAAGCAGCAGCTCCGGAGGCTCCGCCGCAGGCAGTGCGGCAGCGCCGCCCGGCTCAGCAGCGCTGCGGGGCACCGGGTGTCACAGTTACACACCTGGCGAGGGCACAGGGGCGGCACCGCGGGGCCGGGCACAGCCTCCTCCCCTCGCGGGCAGCGAGAGACCCCGCTGCCCTCACGCCGTTCTCTCTCCAACAGCCGAGCGCCCATCGCCTCACGCCGGCTCCTCCCGGCGCCGCAGCCCGGCTGTCCCCTCACCGCCGAGCGCCTCAGCCGCGCCGGCATCGCTCCCGAGCCGCCGGCGGGGATCCCGCACACCCGGCTCGGGCCGGACCGACAGCACCGCGGCTGCATCGGCCGCCTCGGACCGACACACGCGGGGCACCCTCACGGATCTCGTACAGACACGGATCTCGTACACAGATCACACACGCGTGGGTCACACCCACACGGGTCACACTCACACGGGTCACACATACAGATTTCACACACACGGATCTCACGGGTCACACACAGATCTCGCATACAGATTTCTCACACACAGATCACACACACACGGATCTCTCTCACACACACACACGGATCTCTGTCCCTCACACTCTCTGTCCCTCACACAGTCTCTCACTCTCTGTCTCTCACACACTCTCCCCTCACACTCTCTCCCCTCACGCACTCTGTCCCTCGCTTTCTGTCTCTCTCACACTTTCCCCTCACACTGCCCCGCTCTCTGTGAGGGAGCGCGAGCTCTGCACACGGCACAGGGGGCGCTGCTCCGACCCCCTCAGGGCAGCGCGCGAGGCCGGCGGTGCGCGCGCCGCGGCTCCTTTCCCGCCCGCCGCTGCCGGGGCGCGTTCCCGCCGCCTCTCGCGAGAGGCCGCGGCGCGTGCGCGGGGCCGGTCGGTGGCCGGGGAGCGGCGGCGCTGAGGGGGCCCCGGGCGGGCCCGCACCGGCAGCACCATGAGCGGCACCCTGGCCAAGATCGCTGAGATCGAGGCGGAGGTACCGCACCGCCCCCGCCTCCCCGGGGGCTGGGCCGGCCGCGGGGCTCGGGCGGGGTGGGGGGGAACGTCCGCGGGGCCGCTCCATGACGGGGTGGCGGGGCCCTGCCGTGAGGCGCCGCGCGGGGCCGGGGGCGGCGGAGCCGTCCCGGTGTGAACCCGCCGTGCCGTGCTCTTCTCTTGCAGATGGCCCGGACGCAGAAGAACAAGGCCACCGCGCACCACCTGGGGCTGCTGAAGGCCCGCTTGGCCAAGCTGCGCCGGGAGCTCATCACCCCCAAGGGAGGCGGCGGCGGCGGCCCCGGGGAAGGTGCGTTGTCTCCGCGGGAGCTGCCGGAGTGCGGGGGGTGTGACGGACATCGATCGAACGGGGAGGCCCTTGTCCGCTTCAGTCGTGTCAGAGTGGCTGCTGAATAATCATAGAACCACGGAGTGGTTTGGGTTGGAAGGGACCTTAAAGATCATCTCGTTCCACTCCTTGCCATGGGCGGGTGTGCCACTCACTGAGTCAGGTTGCTCAGACCTGCATCCAGCCTGGCCTTGGACACCTCCAGGGATGTGCCCAGCTTCTCTGGGCAACGTGTTCCTTCCTCTCCCTCTTGTCCTTCCTGGTACAGGACCTGTGCCAGGGTTTGTGCCCCGAGGACTGTGAAGGGCAGCCCTTCCTGAAGTGTAAAAGTGCTTCTCATTTTGGCTGATATAGTATTGTATTTGCAGAAGTCTTAAGGTTTTTACATGAAGATGCACCTTGCAGCAGCCACCCGTTTTTATATATAAAGGTGTGAATTGTCTAAGCTCAGTGCTTAAGGGAAATGCTCCACTTATAAAGTCAAGTCTAGTCCACTGGGAAGCCTTTCAGACAACAGTTTATTGACAGGTACATGCCATGGAGTGTTCTAGAGACAAAAGGGTGCAAGGTAATAAATAAAGATTGTGACTCTTTCACACCCTCATCCTCCTTGTAGGAAAACTTACTTGGCTTTTGCTCAGGCAATATTAAAAATAATAGCAGGACTGCTGTCCAGAACATTAGAAGACAAAAAATGTCGATTTTGGGACAAATATTTCTGCTCCTTATTTGCAGGTTTTGATGTTGCAAAGACAGGAGATGCCCGAATTGGGTTTGTGGGTTTTCCATCAGTGGGGAAATCTACTCTTCTAAGTAACCTTGCTGGTGTGTACTCTGAAGTGGCAGCATATGAATTCACCACACTGACCACTGTGCCTGGAGTCATCAGGTACAAAGGGGCAAAGATACAGGTGAGATCTCCTTGGCTCTGTGAGGGTAAATGGTCTCTGTAGATGCTGTGAGGGCTGAGTGGTGTGGCCTGGCATTAATGGGGTAGAACTGACATGTAAAAGTGCTTGAGAATACCTTGGAAACGTTTCCATGATTTTTCCTTGTTTTTCACTTTGCTCTGGGAAGAAGCTCCTGTGGCAGTTCTTATACTTTCTATGAGATGATCTGTTCCACTGTACTAATACATGGGATAATGCAATATATAAGAGCCAAAGGGGAAACAGTCTTGTTGAATTCTGTTCAGATTTGCAGTAGAGTCAGCTGGTTTAGGAGAAAGGTAAAAGTAGTATTTATTCTGTCAATGAAGAAGAATATTTTTCTCATGTTGTACTTTCCTTCCTGTGAACAAACAGCTGCTTGATCTGCCAGGAATTATTGAAGGTGCCAAGGATGGTAAAGGCAGAGGACGGCAGGTCATTGCAGGTGAGTTGGAGCTGGAGACAGCAGCACATCAGTGGTTCATTTAACACAGCACAGGAGAAGGAAGGGTTGAATCACTGTTTCTGCTGTCTTTAAAATCTAGATTGTTTGCTGGACTTGAGCTGCCTGCTGAGGAGCAGTAGCTGCTTTCATTTTGTTTTGTTTTCAGTTCTGGCTTTGTGCACTTGCCAAGCTCCTGCTCTGTGTTGGCACTGCAGTGGAAGTACATTTGCAATTTTGCAACAAGGCTTTTGTCTTAATTTCTTCAGCTTATTATCGTCAGTCTGGGGTCTGAATGGAGACAGGAAGGAAGATTTTTTCCAACCTCTGTGATTCTTACAACATGTAAGGGTCTGTCTATCAGTGATGCTTGGACAGCACAATAAACTGAAGTCTTTACTGGAATTTAAAAATAAGCAATGTGCTGGCCTTCAGAGGTTTCCTATTGTCACCAGTCCACTGAGCCAGATTTTGGTTGTCTTAGGTTGTGTCAGTGTGCTTTTTTGAGAGATGACTTTCTTTTTCTGGTTCGTAGTTGCTCGAACCTGTAATCTCATTCTGATTGTTCTGGACGTGCTGAAACCCCTTGGCCACAAGAAAATCATAGAGAATGAACTGGAGGGATTTGGAATTCGTCTGAATAGTAAGCCCCCCAATATTGGCTTTAAAAAAAAGGATAAAGGAGGCATTAACCTTACAGCCACAGTAAGTTGAAAGTTTTCTTTAACCAAAATTAAAAAACAAATTGCTTGAAGAAAAAGGCCTTTGCAGTTGATGGTGTACCTGGGACAAGGCTGTGCTGTGACTTCCTTAGGAGCTGAATTGCTGTCATGTGCTACAGTCATTTACTTTCCTTGGAGGCCATCCACACCTCTCCTGGAGCCAGACCACCTCCTGGCCCCCAAATCAGAGGCTCAGTTGTTTTCCACACTTTAAAGTTTGAGGTTCAAAGGAGAGTGTGCAAGAACTGCCTCTCACTTGGCAGCTACAGGATTCTTCTGGAGAAGATTGCTCAGAGTTCTGGGCCTTACAACCTGGACTACTCCCCATTTCCCATTTCCCACTGAATCTTCAAAAGCACAGAAATATCCAGAGATACCAAAAATCAGAACTCTGGGCTCTGAGTCCCTAATGTGGAGTTATCTGGGCACTAAACTGGTAGATATGTAGGTTTGTGTTACAACTATTCCCAGATTGACAGGAAACTGCTGCTGAAATGTCTGATTGCAGCTCTCAGTGGGACATTAATAAAAACAAAGCTTTTAGGATTTAAATGTTTCCCCCTCTCCTCAGAGCAGCTTTGATGAAACCAGAATCAAGTCCAGTAGCTTAAAACGCAGCTCTTATTTCTCGTAATCCATACGCAGCGGTTGCTGGGTGACAGCACTGTTAATTATAATACTTGATTTGGCTGTAAACTTCCATTCTCTAATCCTGTGCCTGTCTGTGCTCAGTGTCCTCAGAGTGAGCTGGACACTGAAACAGTGAAGAGCATCTTAGCAGAGTATAAAATCCACAACGCCGACGTCACCCTGCGCAGCGACGCCACGGCCGATGACCTGATCGACGTGGTTGAAGGAAACAGGTACTGCTGGGCTCTGGCTTTGGCACAACTGCAGTTTGTATTACAAAAAAAAAAAAAAAAGAATTGTCCCTCATGCTTGCTTCCCACAGAAGCTGAGCCAGCACGTGCTTTTTTAAATGAGTGTTTCTTCCCAATGAAGGTGGCAGGGTGCTGCTGCCGGGCTGCTGTAACCGTGTCCTTCTCTTTGCAGGGTCTACATCCCATGCATTTATGTCCTAAATAAAATTGACCAAATTTCCATTGAGGAACTAGATATTATTTACAAAGTACCCCACTGTGTGCCAATATCTGCTCATCATCGCTGGAACTTTGATGATCTGCTGGAGAAAATTTGGGACTACTTGAAGCTTGTACGAATGTGAGTCACAGCTGCTGCCTGTTTTGGAGTTCAGTGTAAGGCTGAGACTGAAAAAGGTGTCAAGAATGGATTGAATGAGTTTTATGATGGTTTTCTACAAGCTGAATTATCTTTGCTTTGTAAAGTGCAAATTGTGCTCCTCTTGTCTGCTGTCTGACAGCCACAAGTGCTGTTTTGAACTTGTAGGGGAATTAAACAAGGACATCTTAAAAAAACTCCTGAAAACATGGAGTTTTAGTCAAACTTAGTGTAAAATTGTGAATTCCAGAGGCAGTCATCTTTTCAGTCTGTCATGCATTCAGCTCTCTTAACAGAACTTAGTTCATCATCTAGAATTTGAGATATTTTTACTGTAGGTTATTCCAGGTTTACATCACAATTCTAATGCATTTTTGGATGAATTTATGAATTAATCTATTCATACTCATAATACAGTAATTGTAGCCTTTTAAATTTACACCTATCATGTGATAATATAATATCTGTTGTCAAAATGGACTTAGTGTCTAGGTATCTGGGCTATAAACTTTATCAGTTTTTTTTTCACAGAAAAAAAAAAATCACAAGTCAGAACCATAATACTGTAGATGTCTTTTTCCATCTATTATTCCCATTTCACCTTTTTTTAAGCACCCACAGAAAGCTCACTAGTGAGAAACCTTTGCATTACAAGGGAGAACCCACTGGCTGTCCAGATGCATTTTCAGCTTAGGAACACCAAACCTTTCACAGCATATCCATTGTCACCACTGAAATAACAGAACTTGGCACAGCCCCTGGGCTGACAGCACAAATGGCTGATGAAATGGGGTTGGGAAGGGAGGTTTTGGTGTTGACTGACTGTTCCATCCTTGTCACAGCTACACCAAACCCAAGGGGCAGCTCCCAGACTACACCTCTCCTGTGGTACTACCTTACTGCAAGACCACAGTGGAGGATTTTTGCATGAAGATCCACAAAAATCTCATTAAAGACTTTAAATAGTAAGTATTATTATAAAAGACTGATTTATAGAGAATAGAAAACAATCTGCATCCTGGTGTATTATTTCATTCTGTTGTAAACTTGAAGGGAAAAGAGGATTTAAAAAAAAAAATTTTTTAATGTTGATCTACCTCTGACAATTACACTTCAATTGCTGTATTTGATGTTTATATACTCTTTTCTGCATGCATTTCCTTTATGGGGAAAATGTTTTTCTTTGTATTTGAAAGTAGTGTTAGATGCAGCATTACAGGCTATTGTCCTGTGCCCTTGGGTACTTTGGATAACTTCATACTTTGTTTTGATCTGCTTGTACCCTGGTTCACAGACCACTCAGCCAGGTACTTGCAGAAGAATAAAAATAGCTCTGAAGCATTGCTTTCTGTATTAGCTTTGTGACAGAAATAGCTGCTGCTCTGCTGCTTGCATATCATACTTCTAAGCCTTTTAAACTGGATTTTTCTTCTCCTTTCAGTGCACTGGTCTGGGGTTCATCTGTGAAACACAACCCTCAAAAAGTTGGTAAGGACCACACCCTTGAAGATGAGGATGTTATTCAGATTGTGAAGAAATAAAGTTGTTCTCTCACAGTTTATTGCTGTGCCTGAAATTTGTCATTAATTGTAAGTGGTAAAGAAAGGCCATTTCTGAGTGGAAAATGGTTTTTTTTATTATAGTACCTTCCTGCATGGTAAAACTGATAATTGTGGTCAACTTGCACTGCAGGGTCTTGTTCCAGCAGAACTTAAAGATGAGAAACTCAGGTTAAATGACTTTCACAAGGACAAAAACTTACAAAAGCCTGGATGCCAGGGCTGAGTTTCTGCTGCACATATATGTCTTTCCAAATTGGAATAAAGGTCATACATCAGGAATTATTCTGTTCTAAATTAGAAGAAAACATGAAAAGCAGAGGCTGGGGAACCGTATCTTATGAAACAATGCTGGAGGACAGAGAGTTCCAGCTGCCTTAATCTGAAAGTGTCCTTGTTTGAATACTTCAAGGCTATTAACAGTCCTGCAGTCGTGGAAAAGCTGGTTGGTGCTGCTCAGGAGCAGTTGCTTTTCCAGTTGTTTAGACTAGTGGAAGCTGTTTGTGTCTGTTAGTGACTGAAAGCTTTCAGGTTTTCTGAAAAAAATTTCCTGCTTAGTTTAGAGAAGGTGCCCAAGAGAAAAAGGCTGCTCTTAAAAGAGTGATTCTGCTGCTTAACAGAGGTGAATAAAGAAGCTTTTACCTCTTGTCAGGAGGGCTATCAATGCATCAGCCTCTAGCACTACAAGGAAGGAGGGGGTTTACCTACGGGGTATTTACTAAGATGCATCAAAGATGCTCCCCCTCATGTTATTACACATCCAAGGAGAAATAAAGCGACTTCAGACACCCCCTCAAGCACTAAATCCTTACAGCAGTGGTTGCTACTCAGCCCAGCAAGGAAATGTCCAAGCCTTGATTCTACTCCAAGCGTTTCCAGCAGTAGTGTTTCTAGACTCCTGTGTGAGAAGTGCTGCAGCTGTGCTGGGGTTATCACCCTTGAGGGAAGGAGCAGAAGAGAAGGATGTTATTCAGATTGTAAAGAAATAACCCTTTGTTTAGAGTTGGTTAGTTTTACAGGTTCTTCCAGTACACTGAATCTCACTCCTCACACTTAACCCAGACATTTAAATGCAGCAATTCCATTCTGTATCTTCAGTGAGGCCAGTTACCTTCATCAAAGCAGACTGTTCCTCCCCAGCCCTGGACTAACAGAAACTCTCTGAGATCAGCTCAAATCCTGGTTCCAGCTTACACACAAGAACAACATTTAAAATTAATCAATAAACTGACATAATGTAGTACAAGAGCGGTTGATACAGACAGCTGGTAGAATCAACTTTATTTACAGAATGTTACTGGGAAAGTGTCAAGTTAAAAAAGTATGAAAACAGTCTTACAAGGACAAGCTGGTGATTGCATGTTTTACAGGGATTGCTTTGGGAACAACCACTAGAAATATGGGTGACCCCCAACAGCTTCCACGTTGGTGATTCAGCTTGCTATTTCCATAAACACTGTCTCTGCTGGACTGAAACAAACCCACCACAGCACTCTGCCAAGGCTTAGGATACAGACAAGTGTTTTTTTTTTTTTTCCTGCTGCTGGTTTTGCTTTCAGTGAGACCTAAGAAAGAGCAAGTCTGTGAGAGTTCTGGTTTTGCTTCCACCTCTTTTAAAAAAAGAGCACAATGGCCTAAGCTAGATAGAGGACATGACAGCAGTACTAGACTCAACACAAGTGAGGGAGTGAAGTGAGGAACCATGCAGAAGGATGGAGGAGAACATTTAACTGTTCAGGGAAGTGAAACAGGCTTAAAAGGAACATAGTACTTTAAAAACCAAATATACACAGTAAGATCACAAAACTACCCCATCCTCCCCCTTTCAAGCCACAGAACAAGTCTCCAAAGGCAAGTTTCACAGTAATCGCATCACTGGATGCACACGGGACTGAGGACAGTGCTTGGGACTCCCTTCCAGAAACAGCACTGAAGGCAGCACAGGATATTCCACAGCCATGACTGAGGAGTTGAAGGGTGAGGACTCAAAGGCTCCATTTTGATGACCTTTAGTAACTGGCTTGAAAGATTAAAACAAGGAAAATACTGCAGCTAAACAAGGACCAGCACCAGCCCTCCTGAAAGAGCAACGACCTGTCGGTACCTACAGACTGAAGATCTGGCTTTATCATGACTGCACCAGGTCCCATCCTCAAGGCTGTTCAAAGACTAAATAAATCTCTCATTTGGTGGCAAGAGTCACACACAGGGAATCAGACCTTTGTTACACAGACAGCAAGATGTGGACTTTTACTCTGACACTTGAGCTACACTGAGTGCACAGTACGTGACAAAGATGTGAGAGGGAGACCTAGAGGAGATGAGCAGCAAGGAAAGGCAAAGCAACTTCATCCTGTTCACTCACACTTAGGATATGCAACTTTAATCTTAAAGAAAGTCCCACACGTACAATGGAGAAAGGTCCAAACCATAGGCACAACTAAAGCTCAACTGTTATCAGCTACTCTTATGTACAGCTGTATAGATTCAAAAAGGCTATTCTAGGTGTGTATGTACAAAAGATTGTTTATACACAAGTCTGTACAGAAGGGTCTATACATGTAGTTCTCTGCAGAAGGAATCTATAGCTGCTACCTCTACACTAGAGAATATCAGCACTTCATTCACATATCTTACAAAAACAAACAAAAAAAATAGACACTTCCAGGATTAAACTGGCTTTGTCTTGCATCTATATTTCTTCAGGCTTCACTATCCAAGCCATAATGGATCCTTTAGTCTTGATGCAGACATGAGACCAGGACAGGTGCCATGTGCTTTAGTCTCTCGAAAAGAAATTTTGCACAGAGTACTAAAAATAAAAGCCCCAAAAAACAAACAAGAGGTGAAGTCCTGACTATGGACATTTTCATCCAGTCTAAAGAATCACAAGTGTTCCACCCAGTGGTCACTGATCACTGCCGGTATTCCAGTTCATCTACACTGATGACTTTGGATGGCATGGAAGGGAGAGGCTGCTGCAAGACATCTGAACCAAACCATTTTGCAAGGCCAATGGGAGAGCCACTCCTCTGGCTGGGGCGATGGTCGAGCTGTGTGTGCCCGTGAGATAATCCAGTCCGAGGCAGCACGTTCTGAGGGGTTGTTTGCACACCAGCAGGTGATCCCTGTGCTCCAGAGCCTGTGAAATGTAAAGCTATTAGAGGTGAAGTAATACCCAGCACAGATTTGCCCTTGAGCTATCACCTGGTAAGGCATGTGAGCTGAATGTGGCTTTTACTCAATCTCTGAGCCCTGGGAAATCTGGGCACCATGTGTTTATTCTCATTAGTACTCCCATAAATGGCCTGACACTGCCACTTCTGGACACAGTATCATGCAGGTTTGAGCTAGAAGACCAGGATCAAATAGCATTTCCCTGGAGATGGTGGGTGGCCTCTGTCCCAGCAGGGCTGAAAGCTGCACACATGCTGCAAGAGGCAGAGCTGTCAGTGGCAACTCCTGTTCTGAAAGCAAGTGCTTCACTTGGGCTTCCTTCCGGCAGAGCCAAAGCTGCCTCACACCCACACAAGGTCAGTGATTATGAACAACTAAATCAGAGTAGTTCCTGCTAGCACAGTGCCCTCCAAGAGCCCAGCCAGCAGAGTACCTGGAGCAGGCTCCCAGTGTCCCACAGCTCCCACTGCTGGCTGTGCTCTGACCCACCTGATCGCTGTAGCTGCTGCTGCATCATCGCCAGCTGCAGAGGAGTCCCCGAGCGCGGGTTCAGGAGGTGATGGCTTGCTGTTGGTAGTGGGTAAAAAGGCTGGCCAAGCATGGGAGCAGATATTCCCTGCAAGTGAGACAGGTCCACTCCAGGAGGAAGCATACCTGTTGGATGTGAGCAAGAAAACTTCTTAGCTGATAAGCACAAGGAACTTAAAGCAAAACAAAACATATATAATATATATATATATTCAGATGGGTTGGAATTTGTTGTCTGGTTTTACAGGTAAGTTCTCATGTAATAAACATTACTGGTAATATCAGCTTGTGCTGTTCCTAACACAAAGGTCAGTCTTAAAGAGAACATGCACTAACTTAAGGGGGGGAAAAAAAAAAAAAAGCATGGATTACCTGCTTGCAGCAGAGGAAGGTGCTGCGGATGGACCCCCTGTGCCAGCATTCTCTGGACCAATCCTGGGTGCAGTTGGTGAGCAGGTCGTACAAGTGGTACATGGGGAACAAGGGGTACTTGATGAACAGGACGAAGGAAAGGGCCTCCTGGTACTGGGGAGGCCATTGTAGGAGTCTTCCTACCAGCTGATTTGGGCCTGTAGTCTTGCTCTTTGGTGCAACGATTTGCTTGGGTAAGAGGTGTGGAACATGCAGAGCGTTGCAGTGCAGGTAGTTTGGTACCTAAGGTGGGCAAAGTTCCTTGATCTGCATTCTCCACAGAACTAGACAGTAGGTTATCTGTAGCTAGAATTGAATACAACTATTACAGTCCACAGCTAGAGATTGTACCTAATGAAAATTAAAGCTAATGACTGGATTTGATAGTTAAGATTCCAGATCTAGCTGAACTGTACTCATATATATTTAATAGTGAGCATCTCTTTCCTGGATGCTTCTGGCCAAATTATTTCAAAAGAGTAATGAGAAGGAATATGTTCCACAGAAATCCCTTGACAGCAAGCTTAAATTAGACCAGAATCAGCACTAACTCCATCTTTAATTATTATTTTTTTTTTTTTTTTAGGAATTTCGAACTAGCAGCATGGATGAGTCAGTGCCAAAGGTGATGGGAGGTACAAGGGATTCTCCCTAGACAAGATTATAATTCAGAGTTGCTCCAGAAATCTAGCCCAAAGTGGCTTTTCAGTTCAGATGTGTTTGGGGGTGAGCAGCAGCCTTCTATGTCTGCCACTGCTTAGCAGGATTTGGAACACTAAAGCACCTCAAGAAGCTACTTCCATAGACCATCCAGATCAGTTAGATAAGGCCTAAAATACCTTGGCATCAACTGCTACCAGTGGAGGTATTCCAGCTGGACTGCTAACAGGAACTGCAAGGTACCTCTATTACCAGCACTGAAGTACAATTATCCATTAGCCAGCCTGACTGGGTCAGGACACTGGTGTTGAGCATTTCCTTTTAATAGCCTCTTACATCAGTTTGGGTGACAAAATGCTTCCCTGATCTGCTGCACTTAAGAGCTTAATTGGTCTCAGCTTTGGCTGTTCAGTTAGCATGTCTCAAGAGAACTCTTAAGTTTTCAATTACTGGTGTAGACTATGGAAGCATAATTGTTATTATGCTTGTTCATCAAGAAAAGGTACCAACAAACAGTTATGGTCTTAGTGTCACTGTTGCCCACAAACTGACAAACCCAACACTGCTGGAAGACTGCACTTGGAAGTGTATCCATCCCCTCTACAGCTCCAGGCCCTCCTCTCATTATAGGCTCACTCACTTCTACACCCTCATCTCCATGAATCAGGAATGTCTAAAGGTAGCCTGGGCGTATTATGTGCTGAAGCAATTTGATTCTATTCCAAATCCCTTTTGCTTGTGATATTTTTAAAGCCATTACAATACCTTCATTTGGTCTCTGATTTTCATCTTTCACATCACTGATTTTCATTTTCCCAGAAACTGGCTCCTCTTTGCTTTTCTCCTTGCTCTCGTACATCTTGCGAATCACCGAGGTAGGTGTGAAGGAAGGGGACAGCTGCAGAGAACACAGGGAGATGCAGTGCTTTACCCAGTGCTCATTATCCAGGCCACACTATCTCACTTGTGGGTGGACACCAATTCTAGCACATCCTGTCCATTTAAAGCTCTTTTCAATCAGCCGTGGTGTGCCCATGATTTTACTTCACCTCATTTCATAGCTTTACTCTCTAGTTTAAGTACTTCTCTTTAGCTTTTGCAGAAGTCCAATACCAAACCCAGCAGCTGTTCTCAAAGTCAAATGTGCTGTAATGGGCTTGAAACAAAATAGCTGAGCTGTATTTAAAGTTACAGCTGTTTCCTCTTTGCTATTGGTTCAGAACAGCAGCTCCAGGGGAGTTCCTACAGAGCTGCTTTATCTGTATTAACTCAGGGCTGACTGAACTGCAGAGAACTATTGCCTCATTCCCGTTTTCCCCCCAAAGTCCCACAGCACCTGTGGAAGTGACTCGTTTGGAATACAAACAGAAGTACTTGTTTGATTTAGATGGTCTGTGTCAGTCCTGAGCTGCAAGTACTTGATTCACTGGGAAAATTTAGATCAAAGCAACATTCTACACAGTGCTGAAGGCAGAGAGGTAGCAACTTGGCTTTGAGATTTTACTGATTTTCAAAGTGACCCTGAAGCTCCCAGGTATTATTTCAATTATTTCAACCTACACTTAGTTCAGACACTTCATACCCAAAGACCAGTATCCTCTAAAGCAGCTAATGGCTTTCAGCACTTGTCTTCTGAAAACTTAAGCACCAGCATACAAGGGTCTGAGTTTTCATAATCACCTTCATTTGGTTTCAGAAGACCAGGTCAAGGTAACATTAACAGTTTTAGCTATGACAGTGGCCAGAAAGGCTGATTTCCAAGGAGCAGACATTCAGTTAAGCACAAAGTGTAACTCATGAACCTGAGTAACTCCCCTATGGCATCCCTTTCTCCCACTGATTGCCAGTGCTACAGTGCAGTTACTGCAGACACCTCTACAGCTTTCCCCACACCCCCAGTCCCTCAGGTACTGACCATGCTGGTGATGGAGGCTGCAGGGGCTGGAGAAGATGCATTCCCTCGGTGTCCTGGGGCGGGGGATTTCGTCACTCGCTGCTGCCTGTTAAGGGACAGGGAGTCAGTAAGAAGAGGCACAGAATGAAAGGCAGCACTGCCAAGAACCAGTGCAAGCCTGACTGGTGCAGATACCTAGTGAAAGACAATATTCACACTAAAAATCAGTTACAAGTGTACCCCTTAAATTTTGCAGTCAGATGCTCACCTGTTCCTGTAGCCATCTCTGCTCTTGTCCATTTGTGGTTTACCAAAGCCATGCTGATAGAAGTTTGCTGCCTGTAGAGCCAAGTCATGTGGGAGTGTAAGTCCCTCTAATGCAGCTTGCTGTATCTCCAAGGGACTCATCTGAAGCAGAATTGCATAAAAAAACAAATCAAAGCCTGGATTTGGTTGTGTTTTATTTAAGATACTGAAGACTGACTGCTATAGCTACTAATGTCTTCACAAAGTGTCTGCCAAGAGCCTCTTTTATTGACAGGCAATAGAAGCTTAAAAAAAAAATCTTGTACTTGAGGTACTCTAAGATGGGTCAAATTGTAATGATGTTTTGAGACTGTACTAAATTAGACTTTGCATCCTCACACTCAGAGTAAACTTCAGCATAAAAATCTGAATGCAAGAGCTGAGTGTCCCCAAAGGTTAGTTCTAGACCAGACACCATAAAAAAAAAATAAAATAAAATATGAATCTACATTAAGCAAAAAGCTTGTCATCTGACCTGTGCTGCAACTGGGCTCATGGGCTTCCTTACACCTGGGAATGGATCACCAAGCAATTGCTGAGAACCTTGTCCAAAACCTAAAGAAGATTTAACAGTTGCATTTAAAAGAACTAACAGTTTCTTCCAATACATACAACAGTATATATCCTGATGTAAAACAATTCCACATGAATTAAGGATTCCCTGTGAAGACTCTCAGCTCACCCCTTAAATCCACAGAGCTTTATCTCTTCCTTGTCACTGGGCCAGAGAGCTACAAAGGAGGCTACTGATGGTGTTTTGCAATACAAATGGCCAAACAGTCCTTGAAAATTAGACTCTTACCCAGTAGCTGGGCACGTTATCCCACAGCAGAACTCACTGTGGGCTCTGGCTGAACAACTCAGCGTTAGAGACACTGACCTAGCTGCCCACCAAGAGCCAGGAAGCTTTTACAGTTCTGTAAAACATTCCTTAAAACAAACCCAAGCAATAACAACCCCTTTGCAGGCAGTCTCACCGAGGGGGGAGGATATTCTGTGGCGCAGGTAATCCGCGGAGGCGGCTCGCGTCGGGAACACGGGGGGAATGGGGGGAGAAGGGGCTCTTTGTGTCAGCAGAGAGGCTGCAGGTTCCAAACCACCCATCAGGCCACTCAAGACATTCGATGAAGCAGGTCTGGCAAGGGGTGGGCCAAGAAGTTCCTAAGAATAAGTGATGAAGAATGTTCAGATACGAGCAATTTGCACAAACAAGTCACATTATGACACTACAGGCCACCCTATTTATAGCAAGTTAGAGACAAGAGGGACTTGTGCAACTTATACACCAATTCTGGTTTGCCCAGAATTAGGCACTTTACAGGCTTTTCATTTCCAAGTTGTAATTACAGGAAATATCAGGACAAGACACATTTCTAACTACATTGCACTAGTGACTAGTTCTCTCTTCTCTACAGAATCACTTCTCACTACTGACGTCATAATTCTTCTTGTCAAATACTACTTGTTCTCCCATTGGGGATATGCTTTTAAGTATTTCCCTCCCCCCAGTAAAATACCTGCAGAATATTCTTTGATAGAGGCTGGCCTGACATCTCTGGAGGTGACATTAAGTGGCTTTCAAGGCTCTGCTAAGAAAATGAAAACACTAAATTAGACAGATACAATCAAACTCATTAAGAGACAATCCACATTTGTCTCAGTGATAGAAATAAGTTCGCCTGTTCTGTTGGAACAGTAGTTTATGCATCAGCCAAATAAAATTCCAGCAAAGTGAAGGGCTGAGCTGGCTCACAGATCTTCCCTAGCTAAGAAAAATGCCTTGTGCTGGATTGTATCCAGGTAGTTCACTGTTCCTCCTTCAAGTTTGGGTCAAATACATGGATTTATATAATTGTGTAAACTGGAGATGGAACATTCAGCCAGTGGTTAACTGAAAACATGCACAAACTGAAAAATGTTTGTATATTAGAGAAATTATTTAAGATGTTCTTCTGTGCACCCAAATAGCACATCAATGCAAAGAGACAGCCAGAAATGAAAGTCTTAAGTCTGAAATCAGTCTGCAAATTCTTCACAGGGCAAATTTACATTTTTCACTATCTTTTAGTGAAGGGAGATGAGCCTAGAAGTCCTTGGGTATAGTCTGGCAGGAAAAACAAACATGTGAGACTTCCTCAGTTGTTAGAAGTATGTTATGGTGCCAGCAGTGGTTGCTGATAGCTTCTGGGGAAACACAGTTTTGGCAGTTAGTGGCAGGATGAAATTTCATCCTACAATCTCATAGCCTAAACCTTAGTATCATCTGTTGTTTAACATTAATCTTCCAGCTAACAAGCATTCACTTCAGTTTTATCTTAGTACAAGTCATGTTAAAAGCCAAGTTTAAAATGTTAGACTGTGCACTGACAGAGTTGTATTAAAACAAAGTCATGAAAAACATCTGAGCTCCAGGTTAAGTGTTGGCTGTACCCACACCACAAGCATTTTAACAGAGGTAGCAATCATTAGACTTCTCATATAGCTTTAGAGTTCTGGGGCTTTCAGAAAGTTCACTTGAAATCAATCCTGTGACTTCTGAACTGGAAAACCCTCACTTTGAATTACTTTGGCTGGAGAAAAGAGACCAAAGCATCTCTCTCAGTTTCCCCTCCAAACAACATTCTAAATGCAAGCCTGTATTTAATATCACACTGCTCATGGATCACAGGTTATCAGAGGGGTTGTGCAAGGGGTTCCCCTGATCAGAACCCAGGAGTTAATCCCCAGAGCCAGGGCTCTGCTACTCACATTGACTTTGGGCTGGGAGGGCAGGGTCCCGCTGGCCTTCATGCTGCTCACTAGTTTGTTAAACGCCGTCATGTCTCCATCCTTCTTCATCTGCCTGGAGCCAGTGGCATTCAATGCTTCCTCCATCTGCTCAGCCATAAAGGGAGTGGCAATTTTCCCCTCCTGATCCACTTTCAGGCCTTTTAGCCCAGCTTCAACTTCTTCCACTGAAAGCACGACTCCTGAATGTGCTGAGAAATACAGAAGAAATACTGGTAAACCACGATTCTGTTCTCAAGTGAGCTGATAGTTCTTGTGCAGGTGTTCAATACAAGTTGGTTGAAAACAAGAAACAGCCAAAACCTTTTTTTCTGATCCTCTTCCCAGCTGTCAAACCACGACTGACCTGTGTTTAGACTAATTCTAATATCCAAATTCAGAGAATTGACATGCACAACTACTGGCACGTGAGACTGCCCAAGAGCCAGTTTAGGTTTCAGCTGCTAAGTTCTCCCTACCTTTCATTTATCCTACAAGACATGCAGTTTACAACTTTGCCTGCATTTAATAGAGAATATTAGTGTGACAACTGATTCTTTTTCAGTTAGGAAAGCTGCATTTACTCCAGGAGACCAGATGGCCTTCCAATCACAGTGCAAGCCATGTCAAGTTGCTTGAAGCCATCATGAGTAGAAGGAATACATACCTGGAAAATCTAGAGACTTTGGACAATCAGTTAACACACTTCACTTGATGTGTATAAAGCTTGAAGTAGATTTTTTGCTCAGAAATTAAAGCCTCTATAGAAAGATTCCACTGGCATAAGCAGAATAAGGTACAAGTGTTATTAGCAGTATTTTTTTCCTGTGTGTGCATATGTACATATATAAATACCTACTGGTGCCCAACATCAAGGCTAAATATGCCTTATGGACCAGCTAACACACATCACAAGGTATGACACCTTAAGAGAAAAGAAAAGAGACAGGAGCATGCCATGGGTTGCTGTAGCAGGATGTTGGCCCAAAGAAAAAGAGATTTACTGGAAATTTGGGCAAGAAGGTGGAGAAAAGAAACAATGATGCAGACATGCAGCATGGAACATGAGCAAATATGATGCTGGTGGACCTGAAAGCTCCACATCACTCCAAGAACTGCACAGCATTTTATGGGAATACAGAACCTGCAGCAGGTACTTCTGAGTGAATGGAAGCTTCCCCACAAACTTTTGTTCCTTCATCCTTGGTTTGTGAGGATCAAAGTTGAAAAAGTTTTTAGTAGGAAAGTCAGATTAAGCAGAACACAGAAGAGACTTGTAGCTCTATTTAAGTCAAATTAAGAAAGTTCTCCACATGTTAGCCAACACTCCCTGCTGGATGCTTCAGAACATTTGCAGTACTTGGATGCTTTCCTTCCTTGCTGCTTCACACAAATCAGAGCACTTTTTGTTCAGTCCAGTTTACATGGCAATACATGCTGCTTGCCAAAGAGAAACCAATTTGGAATTAGACCTCGAGATTTCCAAGAACACATGCATTTTGTACCCTCCGTGCATGCTATGGGCCCAAACATGCAAATCCCTAACCTGAAGGTGCCCTAGAACATTAAAGTCAGGCCTGAACTCTGTTTAGAACAGCTGATGCTGGCAAAAGTGAATTCCAACAGACTTAGTTCCCTGGAACCCTGTGATTCCAGCCAAGATTTCTCTTATTATGCTGTGCTGTAGCTTTATGTTATTTAATTAATGCCCCAAACAGTACAAGGCCACTGTGCTTCAAGTGGCAGCAAGTCTTGGCAAGTTCAAGTTTACAGTATGCACTTAAAAAAAATAATAAAAATCACATCCTCAAGCCACTGTTCAGCTTCTTAGACACTGACAGTTAATGGATCAACATGATTACAGATGCTTCCAAGGATGACTTACACTGTCAGTTTTTGGTAAAGCCAGAGGTTAAATGCCACAGTTTCAGAGCTGACATTACCAGTCTCCAGTATGAAAAACTTATGCAAATGCCATACACAAAGCTGGAAACTCAGATCAGGGCTTGCATCATCCTATGATTGTTACTGGCCAGTAAAGCAGTCTGATAGTGCTGGTGTCATCCTGGGATAGGATGAAAAGAATCAAGGATGATACGGACACAGAGCTGTTGAATACTGGGTTTCAGTAAATCTATAATACTGCCTACTCCTGGATTTGGCAGGTGAGGTTTCCAGAACACCAAGCCTCTTGCTGTGAGACACTGCAGCACAAGAACTTGACAATAGCTGAAGAGGCACTTACTGCTCTCTCTAAGCTTTTCCTTGTTGGCTGAAAGACTTGAGAGAAGAGGTTTTAAGTCCACTTTGGCTTTCTGTAGCATTTCTAGGATGTCCACTTTGTTTTCAGAGTGGTCTTCCAATGGAATGGGAGCAAAGTAGTTTCCAGAGTTCTGGCCAGGGGAGAGAATGGCTTGCTCTAGACCTGAAACAGCAAAACCAGGAGCACTGCGACATCAGTTCACCAACCCAACGGCTCAAGATGAACACACACTGGTAACCAACCTCAACACGTCACTGAAAAGTTATGGCTCACACCCCTTGCCTGGAAAGTCATCAGGAAGCATTGACAAGAACATTTATAAAAAGAGAACTTACAGCTGCTTTACTGTAAGAGCTTCCAGAAGAATGTCAAGCGCTTAAACTGTGGGAGAATTCCCTGTCCTGAAGCTTTATCTGCCATGTTCTTATTGAATGAGTAAGAAAGAATGTGGAAGGAGGCTCCCTGAGCCTGCACTGTCCTAGAGCCTTACCTGCCAGCCTCTCCAGCTCCTCATGAGGGGTGGATCTCAAGCTGCTTGACCGACTTCCAGAATGACTGGGATTAGAAAACCACCTGCTGAACCTGCTGGCAGACACTGTACCTTCCCCCAGCACATCCTCTATCAGCTGGTTATGGGAGGAAAAACAAAGGGAAAAAAAGAAAATCTTAACAGAAGCAAGGTCAGCAACATCTCTGAAAAGCTCTACTGTGCAACCAGGATTCTTCTGCTGCAGACAACTAGATGCTGCTCTCAGAGTGTCAAAGCTTTGAACTGCTTTTTTCCTTCCAAAATGGCACCATTTGTATATTCAGTTAAAATAACCCAGTGTACATCTCTTATTGACAGCAAATATTTGCTCAGAGTAAAACTGTAACTGAAACAGCACAGAGCCCCCAAAGACCATTAAATACAACATTCTAAAGTGGAAGTGTAAAAAAACCCAAACCCCAACAAGTATTTAAAAAAACGGTGCATTATAAAATGTAATTCAAACTAAATGTTTTTATATCTTGCAAGATTAAAGCAGTTAAAGCCTGGTCAACAGGCACAGATGAGTTTCAACATGCAGCATGTTTACTTTTAGACATAAGAAGAGCAGCTTCCTCCTATCAGAGAAGTTGTTTTGTCTGAAACAAGTGTCCCAGCACACTTTACAACAGCAAGACAGTATTGATCCCCTTGGTTTTGATTGTTTGACTCCAACACATTAGAAGAATTAAGACAAGTAATGTACAGACCTATAGTAACACTTGTCACAGACATATCACCATCACAAAGAAACTCACTTTTTTGACAAATAACATCAGCCCATCTGTCTCATCAGCAGCTATTTTGACTTGGGAATTCCCTGCTTTTGAAAGGAGTCACCATCTTGCAGGTATGCTGAAAATCAGATTGTCAAGTCTAAAGACACCTCATCTATATATTCTACAGGGAGAACAAACTCTCCTCCAGTATACTTGTCAAATTACTGCCACCATATGATGAATCTTTGTTGACACAAACCCTTTAAGAACATTACTGGTATTGATAACAGTGCAGCCAGGTCTCCCAGACAGTATTCACCTGGGGTCTCCAGGCTTCACTGCCTTCCAGGAAGCCTCTCCAGAAGATCTGTTTGCTGCAATTCCCAGACTTACATGGAAAAGGTTGTTCTCAACTATACTAAATTTGTACAGTGAATCTTCTCTGAAGATATCTTAAATACTTCCAAAGAAGATCCATTCAGGATGACAATTTTGAGTCTTCAAGTAGTGATCAAAAGAAAGACAGTCAGCTAGTTTGCCTCAAACACTGTCTTTGGAGATGGATCCACTCCCAGGAATAACACTTTGGCAGTGACATCCTAACACTCCAAAGCTACATCTCTGCAAATTCATTGTACACTTACACACTGCACAAAGCAACTTTCACAAAGCAACAGGTTTTAGCTTTCACAGAATGCAGCAGCAGCAGCAAAAATGCTTCTCATTAATACAGCCAGTCTTAAAAACCAAAAAACTCACTGAAGCCAGGCCAGGAACACTTTTATCCAAGTTAAAGAACTCATTGAAGTCAAACTCTCCTGGAGCTGGTTCTTGTAAAGCAGCTTCTCTAGGAACTTCTTGATCTGCTGGAGTTTCATTGGCAAGGACAGTCTGCACTTCATCCTCTTCTACCACTCCACCATTGCATTCTATCCCTTAAAAAGAAAACCAAGTGGCTGCTGAATCACTGAACTCAACTATTTCCTGTGGGAACAGTGCCCAACAGCCAGTGCATTTGCCCAGGGATTAGAAGCACAGGACCAAAGTACCCCACCCCCTGTGGTATCTCATCAGTTATACTGTGCTGGCTGCCTTCTGCTGCACACCACACCCCCTAGCACAGAGCTTCCAGCCTGTTATGCAGACTATCCAGCTTAAGAAAATAAGAACTGCCTTTGAACTGTGCATTAACAACGGCCCCCTGCTCAACCCAGGGAGCACACACACATCAGATGTGCTGCCACACCAAGCACACACAGCTGCTGCTGGTTTTCCATCAAGAATCCTCTGGAAGCTCCTGCCTTCTTGATTCAGGTTCTTATTGTTTAAGCACGTGACAAATATTGCTCCTCCTCCTCCACCAGGAGCAAGGCACCTCTTGCTTTAAAGACTTCTCAACAAGCTGGTAGAGGTGCTGCAAAAAAGCTGTGACATGACCACAAACCTCCTGTGCTTGGAAACAGCACTACAGTTCAGTGACACCCCAGGTGTAGCTGTTTATTCACTCATGTTGTCCACCTGCAGAATTTCTAGCACTAAAAAGTCATCTTCCCTCTTGCCATACTGCAGCTTTTTCAGTGGTAATAATCACTGCAGACTTGAAGTCCAATGAATGCACACAAATTCAAGTCTCCACATTCAGTTCACAGCCACATTCCTGGCAGCTGTATGCCCAAATCCGTGTTGCTAATGTTAGTATTACTAAAAGGAAAAAATGTTTCAAGTTCCTCAGAGCATTAGCTTAATTTAAACCAAGGCTTTAGCATCGAGCAAGATATAGAAGAGAACAAACCCTTTTTAATAACTTATCAACTCCTGCTATTATTCAACATCCATACAAGGTTTTTTCCCAGCCTCTCAACCCTGCCTCTGTTTGGAAAAAAATTAGTATTTTACCATCTAATTCATCTTTTAGATCATAAATACCTTTACAATGCCCTCTCTATCCTGGAACATGCCACAGTGGCAGACAAAGCCCTGGTGAATGTCCATTACCTTCTTTCAGGGAGGCCGTGCGTCGCCTTGTACGTTTTCTCCCTTTGTGATCTTCCTCCAAAATTTTATCATCAAAGCCTGTGAGCTCAATGGTTTCAGACTGACTTGTAGGACCAGCAGAGAACCACTCAGGCTCCTCTTCAGTGTAAGAGTCATTCCTCCTTCGCTCCCCAAAGACACGTTTGCTGTCACCAAACTCCCTCTGAAGTGGGATATTAACAATGTTAACCATAAAATGCTGCTTCATAAGATTCCTCCTTCACTTCCAAAGCAAATGACCATTTTTGAGGGGTTTTTTAAGGTTTATACACACTCCCTGTATGCTCAGTAAACTTTTAAATTTTAAACTTCACAGCCAAATTTCTGCTTCATTGCACCACAGGCCATTGATCCACAGGTGCCTCTATAAACTCAGATCCTAACATGTAGGTTAGTGGTTCTTTCTTCTTAAAAGCAGAAAATATTCAAAAAAAAGCCTGAAAGCACAGAAAGCTTCCATTTGCTGAGGTTAAAAACAATACTCACTGACAACTGCTAGGTTAAGAACTACAAATGAACTATGAGACTTTTGAGTATCTTGCTGGCAAGTCAACCACAGGCAAGGTTTGTAAGATAAACAGTATCAGATGCATCCCAGCTGAGCTATATGAAGGGATGTAACTAAGTTTTTGAAGCACCAAGTGCTCCCCCTTTACACCATAAAGGTGACTTTAAGAAGAAATGGCCTCCTGTCACAGGACACTGAACTGCTGCGTGCACTCATCTGCCCCTGGTGCTTTCAGTGCAAAGTGCCCCAAAACTCAGATTTAACAAGCAAACAGGAACAGAAAGCACAAACCCTGAAGCGTTTGTCCTTGTAGTCCCTGTCACGGTCTCGGTCTCTTCCATCCCTGGAATCCCCACCCCGATGGTCTTTGTCAAAGTTCCGGGAGGAGATGATTCTCCCGCTGCCGATCCTGCGGCCCCCGATCACCCGGACCC
This sequence comes from Corapipo altera, assembly GCF_003945725.1. Lineage (NCBI taxonomy): Eukaryota > Metazoa > Chordata > Aves > Passeriformes > Pipridae > Corapipo > Corapipo altera. The sequence continues at coordinate 2,635,379 of NW_020884941.1, forward strand.
CGTCACTGTCCTTTTCCAGGGGGCTCCCCGCCCGCCGGGAGCTCACAGAGGCAGTCACGTGACAGCCACCCCCAAAGCTTCGCCTCTGGGGACTCAAGACCACATCCAAATCATCTTCTTTCACTCGCTCCCTTGGGTCTGCAAGTCAAAGACCACACAAAAAGCAGTACATTTAAAGTGCTGGTAAAGACAAGGGACTTGTCTGTTCCACACCCTTGCTGCTATCCCAGGGCTTTTCGAAGGACACTCATGGTTTATTTTGGGAAGCTAACCTAGCTGAGATCACAGGACGAGCAGATAAAGAATTTACAGCTGGATATTGAGGAATCACTGTGGTCTCCTCAGAAGTACCTGCTTTCCCACTATAGATTATCTAAGTACTCATCCTTGAGCTGTAGGGAAATAGCACCCTGCACTTGCACTACCTCCTACATGGCAATAGTGGGATAACCAACTGCTGCCCAGGTTTGTTCTTAGCTAAGTTACCAGAAAACCAACTACAGCCTAGTTACAGCAACCAAGACTTCCCTGACACGTATTCTATGCAGTCAATCAATTTTCAGAAATATTTTATAGAGTCTTCTTTGTGTTACCCCAAAGGAAAGGTTCTGCCAACAGCCCAGGTTCAGGTGGGATCTCGTGCTGTAAGAACACTCACCTACTATCCTACGCATAAGAGAAGTCCGATCTGAATCCAAATCTTTTTTAAAGCTTTCCACTGGTGAAGTTCTTCCTGAAGTCGGATATAAAGATGCATGCCACTTCTCTGGATCCCAGACACCATCACTGTGGAAACAGAATTGCAGGATTGTTTGCTACCCTGTAGTCTAATACATAATTCACAGTGCTGCTGCTGCTGCAAACCCAGAATTCGCTGGTCAGCAACCTGTACAAGTGAAACATCTTTCACACCCAGCTTCTAAATCTTTGCCTTACTCCGGTTTACTACCTCACACATGGTATTTGGATCCCTCCTGTAACAGTAAGGAAGTATAATACCCACCATCAGGTTATAAAGGGTAGTTATTGGTGAAGTTTATCTGGTACACTGAAAAACAGCTCAAGAAGATCATATGCTGCTGCTCTTAAGCATTCAGATAATTTTATTTCCTTCTCACACTTACTACTACAATAAATTAACCTGAACAGTAAACAAACTGCTGCTTAGCAAACCTAAAAACACAACCAAGAACACTCACCTTCATTTTTAAATGAAGTAATCATGGGAGAGTAATCCACCAAGCAAGGCAGCTCATTACAACCTGACCCAGTCTGTGCTACAGCCATCTATACTGTAGGCAGTTTTTCCTGCAAGTCTATCAGACTCATGTTGTGTGAAGTTATAACATGAGATCCAGCAGAAAGTAATCTTTGTTCAAAGCACAAAAGCCCTGGCCAGAGCACTGAACCTTTTCTAGTGGATTAGTACTTCTGAAAACTGTCATACACTGAACTCTGCAGCACCTACATCTCCCATCAACATAAGAGCACTTCTTAGCTAAGAGTTTTTTGCAATTTAAACTTTTATTTTGAGAGAAGTGTATATAGCCTTTGTATAATTAAGAAAATACCTGTCGTATTTTTCAGAAAGACAAGAAGGTCTTTTCTTAGAGTAGGGACGCTCTTTAATATCAAGCAGTTCCTCCTAGAAAAAGAAATAAATGAAGACATTAGTTTCAGTTCTCATCCAGACAAAATTTAAGTGACTCAAACTGTCTATTCCAGACTGCCTGTTCAATGCAGTGTTGCAACTGGACAACCCCAGTTTCACAATATGTTGTTTCACATTCTGTGAATTACTGCAGTGAAAGCTTCTGTTTCAGTTCTCTTTCAGTGGCCACTGACCAAACACTTATTTGGAGCACTGATCCTTACTAGGTCAGGTTCAGTCCTTGGGAACACTCCCAGGCTGTTCACACCATATATGTTTACATATTCACTTCCTTGGACAGCTCAGCTTATAAGCAAGACAGGCATCACAGACACTGGAGCTGCTGAGTTCTCAAGGAGGAATCAAAATTGCTGTGTTTAATGTTCAGCAGGTAAAAAAGCACTGCCACAATACCAGTTACCTGGAAATTCCAGACAAACTTGCCATTTCCAATTCCATCACCAATTCCAAGATTACCGGAATGCATCTTATACAATTACCCATTCCACCCAACACCAAATCAATGCTGAAAGATGACTTGTTTTCCCACTTTGTACCAGCTTTCAAACAGTCTTTGGTTTACCATGGCACACCCTGAGTCAGTCATTTGATTGCCAATCAATCCAGAGTTTGCTACACTTGAAAAGCATTATTATTGATGTGATCATCAGTGCTTTAAATCATCATTAACTTGGCTGCAATCAAGATCCACATTTCTAATTAGACTTACTCCTTCTCCCTAGATTAACTTCCCTCAATCTGCCTTCCCTCCCAACTGTACTGAACTGATTCACAACTGTGCAGAAATCAGTAGCAGCTGGAAGGATAAAGAAATCCTAAGCAGACACATCAGCCAAACTGAAGGAAATCTCTTTACCTTTTTCCCCCAAGAATACAACATCCTCTAGAGCTTTTACATCATTATCCCCATGTGATTAAAATCAGTTCATTAACTATGTGGGCTTGATACTTGAAAGTTTCCAGATGGCAGTTTGGTAGCTGGATAAAATCTACACATACACATTCAAGCATCATCCTGTACCAGCCTTCAGCAAAAAGAGCTCCATTAAAGGGAGGAACACTGCCCTCCCTGCCCACAAGCTTCCCAAAATAAACCTCAATCTGTGAGTAACATCAGTGCTGTAATACTATCACAGCCTGGTGCAGATACTACGAGTATTAACAGCCCTGTCCATCACCACATCGGGAATGGGCTGTTCCTCTGGCCACGAGAGGGAGTCCACAGGCTCTCAATCACATCCTATCACAATCCCTCATTCAAGTGAGGAAAATTTGAATTCTTTCTTGGCTTTTGCTCATTAGCTGTGCACTTGTGCAGCAACAGCTTCCCACGAGCTAGAAAAGACAAGGCTTGGACTACCCAGAGTAGTGTAGCAGTCCACTCCTGGAACAGAGGAGATGAATGCTGGCACTTCCAGAGTGTGGTGTTGGTGGGTTCTTGTTTAATTCACACACTAGTACGTTTAAGTAGGTGGGTGAAAAGTATGTTTAACTGTTAGCAAACAGTTTTAATCAAACATCTGAGAACTACTCACAGTGTAGCCAATTGTTTTCCTACTGGCAGTAAGTGAATATAAACCACTAAAGGAAATCAGTCCCCTTTCCAAATCAGCGGCACATATCCCAAAACAGTGTTCCCTCAATCCCTAATTAGTAGGAAACTGGAACATCTGAAAATGTCTTACAATACTGATTACATGAGCACCTTAAATCAGCTATATTTAACCTGTTACATGTAAAAGAACCATAATATGAGGAAAGATATTTCAACACAGACTGATTTCTGGTATTTCTTGATTTAGACTCCTTGGAAACCAACAGGTAAGCAAGACTAGACACCTTCTGGCACTAGTTCTGCAACTTTATCCTGATCAGAAACTATAGGTACTGAATTAACAAAAGTGATGCTAAAAATACATTGGTTTCAGTGCACACTCACCACTAGCACCAGCTGAATGCTGCCCAAAAAGCAGGATTTGAAGCTACATTCAGTTACTACTCTTGAAAGGAACTGGACAGGACAGAACAAGTACAGATACCACTTTTTCAACAGGGAGAGTTTAAAAACAACTCCTCTCCTTCATTTAAACTGAATAGCAAGGCCTGAAGAAAAGCATACTTAACATCCTCGAAGGTTAAGTGCCCATCTTCTCTAAGAAGTTACAGAATCAGAAAGCCATGCTATTCCCATGAAGTTTTGCCAGTTCTGAAGTACGTGGTTTATTGTTGATGTCTAGTTAAAATAAGCCAGAGCTCCACTATCTCAACAGAACAGGGTCACAATGATAAATTTTTTTTTTCTTTTAAAAAACAACCTACCAGGAAACCAACAGCTCTGAATTCCTCAAGGAAGATAACAGTCAGCAACAGTAAACTGTCTCACCCTGTTCCACACTTCAGGCCATTTGCTGTAAAGTATCTTAACAGATTTTCCACAAAGCAATGACCACCTGTTCCCACAGCTTGCAGCCATAGGAAAACCAGCCCCCATTACAGACTCTTTCCAAAGGCAGTTTTCAACAGTGGTACCAGAACCCCAAACAAGATTTGAGCCCTAAACACAGCACATCAAACTCACTCAGTACTGAAATAATCTTTAACTGCAAGTTATTTAGTCACTGTTCTTCCACTCACACACATACATATTTAGGTATCACAGTTAAACAAAAGCACCCGTGTTCAGGTTTTAACACTAAGCATTGGTTGGAGTCATAACTGCTTAAGCTTCCAGTGGCCAAATATGAGCAATTCTAAAGTTACAGAAGGCATCCAGTAAACATGTTAGAGTTCCTGATAAGATCTTGTGTGCTACACCTTCCTAGGAAGTGGCACCTACTGCAAGGAAACATTTTGGTCAACCTCTTAAAGGAACTCTGCTGAAAGCAGAACTAGAACTGTGAAGTGCAAGCGCTTGAGAGAGCTGGTAGAACAACATACTTCAGTCTCTACCATTACCTCAGCACATGCTGTGGGGTGCCCAGATATTAAAATGAGGTGGTGGGAATCAAGAAGTATCTCGAGGACAGGATTGCACAGCGACATCCCATTTAACAAGCTGCTCGTTTTACACCACCTCGCAAATCCTAATCCAGGCAAAGGCTTTTCAGCTTTCACCTCACTGCTTCCCTCTTACAGAGCCTCCACCTCCCACTCTACTTCTGTGGCCAAGAGCTCCACACACAACTCAGGGAGGAAAGGGGAGCTGACCTTAGTGTAACGATGTGGGTATTTGGTTGGGATTCTGTTCAGCTCCAGGAAAGCATCGCCATTTTCCGTTTCTGTTACACCTCCTCTTTTATCCATGGTTACTTCAAAGCCTTTGACCACGGAGCTAATTAAAACAAAACCAAGCCGTCAGATTTCGACCCCTGCGGTTCTGGAGGGAGCGTTTTCCCTCCAGCCTGAGCAGCCAGTTCGGCACTGGGGCACCGCAGGGAAGCGCCGGGTTCCCCAAGAGCGCCCGTTCCCGGCCGGTACCGCCCCCCGCCCCGACCCGGCGGCTCCGGCTGGAGGGTCCGACCCGCTCCCGCAGCCCAGCCTGTGAGCTCCCACACCGCAAACCCCGCTCCGGGGGCACGGCCGGGCCGCGGGGCCGCCGGACCCGCCTCCCCACCCACCTCCCGGGCCCCGCCGGGCTCGGGCTCCGCTCGCCCCGCGGCGCGGGGGCAGCGCGGCCCAGGCGCCGTCCCGAGGCAC